>NC_057806.1:609228324-609528324 GCF_018294505.1 Triticum aestivum | reverse complement strand
GACGATGCTCGAGGGGCCCACAAGGTAGGGGGCGCGCCCCAGGGGGTGGGCGCACTCCTGACCCTCGTGGCCACCCCGTAAGGCAGTTGGTGTCCTTCTTTCGCCGCAAGAAAGCCAATATCCGGATAGAAATTGTGCTCAAATTTCAGCCCAATCAGAGTTACGGATCTCCTGGAGTATAAGAAACGGTGAAAGGGCACAATCAGAAACGCAGAAACAGAGAGAGACAGAGAGACACATCCAATCTCGGAGGGGCTCTCGCCCCTCCGCCGCCATGGAGGCCATGGACCAGAGGGGAAACCCTTCTCCCATCTAGGGAAAGGTCAAGGAAGAAGAAGAAGAAGGGGGGCTCTCTCCCCCTCTCTCCCGGTGGCGCCGGAACGCCGCCGGGGCCATCATCGCGACAACGATCTACACCAACAACTTCACCACCGTCATCACCAACTCTTCCCCCTTCTATGCACTGGTGTAACCCCTCTTTTACCCACTGTAATCTCTACTTAAACATGGTGCTCAACGCTATATATTATTTCCCAATGATGTATGGCTATCCTATGATGTTTGAGTAGATTCGTTTTGTCCTATGGGTTAATTGATGGTCGTGATTGGTTTGAGTTGCATGTTTTAATATTGGTGCTGTCCTATGGTGCTCTCCGTGTCGCGCAAGCGTGAGGGATTCCCGCTGTAGGGTTTGCAATATGTTCATGATTTGCTTATGGTGGGTGGAGTGAGTGACAAAAGCACAGACCCGAGTAAGTAGGTTGTTTGCGTATGGGAGTAAAGAGGACTTGATGCCTTATAATGCTATGGTTGGGTTTTACCTTAATGATCTTTAGTAGTTGCGGATGCTTGCTAGAGTTCCAATCATTAGTGCATATGACCCAAGAAGAGAAAGTATGGTAGTTTATGCCTCTCCCTCAAATAAAATTGCAATAATGATTATCGGTCTAGTTATCGATTGCCTAGGGACAAATAACTTTCTCATGACAAAAAGCTCTCTACTGAAACTAATTTAGTTGTGTCTTTATATAAAGAACCCCTAGCTTTTATTTACATGCTCTTTATTATCTTGCAAACCTAGCCTACAACACCTACAAAGTACTTCTAGTTCCATAGTTGTTCTAGGTAAGGCGAACGTTAAGCGTGCGTAGAGTTGTATCGCTGGTCGATAGAACTTGAGGGAATATTTGTTCTATCTTTAGCTCCTCGTTGGGTTCGACACTCTTACTTATCTAGAGGCTACAATTGATCCCCTATACTTGTGGGTTATCAGTAGCCAATGGCCCCGGCCCACCGGTGGCGAAGCAGCCAGACCCAAAACCTGGTCAATGAGCATGGTGAGGGCATGAGGGAGGGTGATGCGCCAACGAGAAACCACATCCACCCAAACCAAAACAACCGCAACCCGTGTGCCCCACACAATCCCGCCGCAAATACCAGAGGTCAAGAATTTCAACTAAATATCACTGGCCAAATAATCGAAATGTGGCAGTCCCATGCGTGTTCTCCACTGAAAGCCCCTCTTCTCACCTTGCATTCAGAACTCACACCCACTCTAGCCTGCCATACGACCTAACCACCGTAACGCATGCTTCCATTGGTATTTGCCAACTCTGGTATGTGTAAGATCTCGCATGACCTGATGAGCTGTGAACTTACCCCTATATGTACCCCACTCTATTTGTGATTTCATTCGCATGATTTAGCATTTGTATGGACGTGATAGGGAAGAACTTGTATGTGTGAAAAATAATAGGCATATGTTTTTTCCTGATGAAGTGAGATAACTAATAAACATATGTAGTAAGCAAGAACTAGTGCCAAGCTTTAGTTCTCCGGACAATTGTTTGTATTTCTGTTATGTTAAGTAATGGAAAGGGGGTAGCCCAGCTGTTTTTAAAAGAGGGAAGAAGTGTCAAGAATTTGTTGCCTAGTGATGTCAACACACTCAAAGATTGTCATAGTCTTAGGAACACAAGGGTATCTGAAGGGCTTCTCCTAGGACAATATTTCAATGATGGGCAATTGGAGATTCTCCTACTACAAGTTTCAAGGAACAATGTCGCCATGTTAACCATTGATTCGTCTTGCAACATGGAGTAACTAGTATATCAAAAGCACCAAGTAAAACAAACAGGAGTGCAAATTATCAGGTATTCCATATTGAAAGTAAAAGTAGATATAAAATTGAAGGTAATAGGGCCATACATAAGGGAGAGAAGCTAGCGCTCTCAGCTACTCAAAGTTAGGTCTATGAGACCGTCCATTGCATTTCCACCAAGCTTCCTTTTAGCTATTTTCCCAAAAGCAAAAATAGAGATATATTAGTTTCTCCTCAACGCATATGCAAAATTTTATCTACCAATCTCAGGTTTGATCAGGTATTGCAAGAGACAGATGCTCTAGCAACATGCTAAGCCCTAGTTCTTTTGGACGATTCTCCTAGAATCTCCAACACCCATTCTTGGAGTATCTGCCAAAAGAACCGGGCCTAACTCTTTGACATTAGTTTTCTTTGTTTGCGTTCTACTAACACCCATTCTTTTGGACGATTTTCCTAGTTCATGTTGATCGTAGTAGCCGGAGTGAGGAATCTAAGATACATATATGTTTGTGACACTGAAAAAGTTGCCCTCTCGAGTAGTTAACAAACCAGTGTATGCATGTACATACTGTATGCAAGAAAACTCTTATGTTACATTGGTCTATGAACCCATATACAACTAGTTAGCATACACGAGGGATATTATTATTTCATTATTTGTCCTTCATTGACTTGTGTTGGGGTAGAATTAATTGCAAAATAATTTGTCTCGGGATGCATACCGCCATGTCATTATGTGATCGAGGACGAAGAAAAAGAAAATTTAAGCATACACATAAATAGTTGAACATCATTTCGAATATCAAACTGAAATTTATATTTAATTTGCATGTCATGTCAAATTTCCTCAGGTATCCTCACCACCAGCTAATGTAAACTATAAGTGCCACAATTATATTAAGAACATATGCACCTCCAAATTGCCACAATTTTAATTCCTGTCTTGATTGTACCTCAGACTCTTCTCTTATGGTTCAGTAGACTTCATTTATGTACTTAAATATTAGGATAAACATGATCTTCTAAAAGCTATCGTGTTACTACTCTATTATCTTTGGAATTAATTTTCGATTTCCAATATAGTTCCTCTCTTTTAACATATTACTTCCCAACTTGCATCAGATTCATTGCTGGAGGCTGCTAAAGAGGAAGCTAGCTCCATAGATAATATCATTTTCCAAACTATGAAGTACAATTTTTTGCCTTATGATCCTTGCCTCTCCGCTCTTTGGTTTATGTTTATGTCGGTAAATTTGATTTAATAATAGCCCAATTCTACTCTATCCATTTCTCCAAAGAAATAGGACTTCCTGGATTCCAGTGCATTCATAATGTGTGATTTCTAACTATTCCCTCCCGTCCTTTTTACTCTGTGTATTAGATTTGTGTCAACTCAAAGTTTGCAATGTTTGACCAACTTTATATTAAAATATCAAAATTTACAATACCAAATATATATGTTATGAAAGTACATTTCATAATTAATCTAACAATATTGATTTGACATTGTAAATGTTGATATTTTTTCTATAAATTTGGTCAAAGTAGAGATACTTTGACTTCAGACAAAACTTATATTCAGACTAAAAAGGACCAGGGGGAGTACAATGTATGTGGTTCTCTGCAACTGAATTTTGCATCTTCAAACAATAACTACCTTGGAGATTGTTCACAAGTAGTGTTGCCAGGTGGTTGTTGAGGGCGTGCCCATGTTGTCCATAGCACCTCTTTCAAAAATAAATAAAAATGTTTCCCATAGTACGTTTCTAGCATCTTAGCTGTGTTTGGCTATTTATACGCTAGCCTTGATTTCTTGCTTTCTGACTTTCTAGTCTTGACAAATATCCACATGCTAGAGCTGAAATCTCCAAAGTCCAGCCAGTTACCTCTTTCTTGTTCATCATAGGTTTGCTATGAGTGGGAACTATCAACTATTTGATTTAAAACAAGAAACTTATTTGGGGATGGAAGGTACCAGGATTTAGGAGAACAAGATAAGACATACTTGTAGTTGAGGGGTTTGGATAGTTTGTGTATACAATTTGGGAAAGTTGTGAATGTGCTATATGACAGGTACACCCTCTATCGAAGATGACCATGTTTTATCTTGAGATCCGTTTGTATCACTGTCTTTTATATGGCACTCGCACTATCTTATTGTGCCATAAGCTTAGGTGTAGACAGTACATAGTTTTAGGAATGAAGCAATGCATCTAGTTGCTTCAAAGAAGGAAATAATTCTGGTTTACGAGTAGGAAAGACTAAAGAGTTTTGCTATGCGTATGACACATTGTATCCAAGATATGTACCGTACTACTCCCTCCGTCTGAAATTACTTGTCGTAGAAATGGATATATCTAGATGTATTTTAGTTATAGATACATCCATTTTTATCCATTTCTGCAACAAATAATTCAGGACAGAGAGAGTACATGTTAATCGTTCATGATGATCATTTGTGCAGTTTCAGACTTCTTTTTATCGCACACAAATTAACTCTGAAGGTTAAAACAAAGTAATGCATAAATACAAGGATCAGGTGTTTAACAAACTAATGTGCTCAGTAGAAAATGATTTTCCTCACGCGCGTGTGCGAGTGAGTGCTTTCATTAGGGCAACAAGTTTTGACACCGCTTTGACTGCTGGCGAAATATCATGGTGCTCCGTTCATTCAAAGATTTTTTTCTTGAAACGAGACTAAAATTTGCCTCATCGATTAATTAAGGAGAAGAAAATTACCCTGTTTAATTAATGAAAAATCAGACGAAAACAGATACAAACCAACCACGTGCGGACTACTCACAAAGCATACAACCCAGAAGCGAATGATCAGCTCTAAAACTATACCCAACACGCAACGGCCACCAACCCTACACTACTACAATCATAAAGAAACCCTTAGCGAGAGTACCCCGGCTGAAGACCAGGAACACAACCAATTAGGACATAAGAACCACCCAAGAGAGTGATGATCATCCATCAAGCAGCTGCAGAAGCCTTTTTGTGGCGCCCCTCCTTTTGATTTTGCTCCTGAGAGCCTTCTCCATAATCATCATGCCAGATTCAGGGTTGGCCGCCTCCAAACGCGCGAGCAAGCTGCGAAGCTGTATCTCAAAGAGAATCTCATTAGCCTTATCCCTCACAGACACCACCACATGAATATCCTCAGCCATGGGTACCACCAACACGATGAACTCAGACGCCTGCAGTTGCTCACATGGTAGAGGTGAACACTCCAATTGTGCCTCAGAATTAAGTGCCAACGCACCTTCCTCATCAATCATGTCACCCACTGACACCCCCGCCCAACGGTCACACTTGAGTGAGTTATAGTAGCATCCTAACCTCCACATTCTACAAAAGTGAGCGACTGACTGGGCTCCAATGACAACGGAGAGGGTTTCATGGGCACTCCAAGGCTCCTAGCAAGTCCATCTCTTTAGGAAGAATTAATCATCGAAAGTTGCGAAGTGACTTCCACATACCTCCCGCAGTGACAGTTATAAGAGCAACTCCAATGGGGCGACCCAAACGAACGGCGATTTCGTCCGTTTTTTGTCCATTTGGATCGGCCGCCTGCCCGGCGTCCGCCCTATTGTAGATATGGGTCGACAGCGCACCCAACGCGCCAACTCATATGTGCCGGCGTGGCCGGCTGGTCGTCCAATTTTTACATTGATGAAAACATATAATCAAATAACATAGTTTGAACTGAATAAAATAGCATGGTTTTACAAGCCGAATAAAAATAAAAATGTCTCACATAGTCCTCACATAGTTTTGCAAACGAATAAAAGAAGATACATCTATTGGTTGCCAACATGAGCCCATATATGCTCAACCAAATCATTTTGCAGTTGCATGCGAGTTTCTCAATCACGCATGTCATGATGAAATTGGGTGAACTGTTCAAACATTGCCGCTCCTCCATGTTCAGGCATAACATTCTCACCCTGAAACTGAAACCCTTTATCGTACAGACGTTCCAGGCGCTCGTTTTCTATGATCATATTATGCATAATCACACAAGTAGTCATCACCTCCCATAGTTTCTGCGTGCTCCAGGTATTAGCAGGATACCGAACGATGCCCCATCGAGATTGCAAAACACCAAAGACGCTCGACATCCTTCCTAGCACTCTGTTGCTCTTGGGCAAATCTTTTCCTCTTCTCCCCGACAGGTTGGGTATTGTTTTGACAATAGTGGTCCACTGAGGATAGATACCGTCACCCAAGTAGTATCCTTTGTCATAGTTGTGGCCGTTGACAGTAAAGTTCACCGGTGGGTTGTTGCCTTCATCAAGCCTAGCAAACACCGGCGAGCGCTGAAGCACGCTGATATCATTGTGTGATCCACGACCTCTAGTATGACAGCACAAGCCCTGACATGGCCCTTATACCGTCCTTGCCAAGCAGAAGGGCAGTCCTTTCACTTCCAGTGCATGCAATCTATACTGCCAAGCATCTCTGGGAAGCCCCTGTTGGCATTCATCGCCAACAAACGGGTTGTATTTTCAGCTGTCGGCTCTCTCAAGTACTCAGGGCCAAACACAGCAATAACAGCTTTGCAGAACTTATACAGGGACTCTAGACATGTAGACCCGCTCATACGTACATACTCGTCAATGAGATCACCAGGCACTCCGTATGCAAGCATTCAGATGGCGGCAGTGCATTTCTGATAAGAGGAGAAACCAATCTTGCCAACGGCATCCTATTTGCACTCGAAATAGTCATCATAGCCGACCACCCCCTCTCTAATACGGTTGAAAAGATGCCCACTCATACGAAAACGGCGACGGAATTTTTGATGTTTGAAGCAATGTTTTAAATAGCGGGCTATGGTATATAGCGGCAACCCTTAAAAACAGCTATAGCGGGCTATAGCGAGGCTATAGCGGCAAATTGTACATGAAATCAAATAGCGGCAACATGCTCGAACAGCTATAGCGCAGCTATAGCGGGGCTATAACTGGCTATTTGAAACTATGGTTTGAACAACGGGTTTGTTGTATCAAAGTAGTCCTTTCAAAGAAGGAAATGCCCGCTCTCTCGGTTGCGATTCAACGCCGGAAGGTGGCCCGGAATGAAGCCACAGAACAACGCCCGCTGGCTGTTGAGGTGGTGATGGACCAACACGGCAGCCAATATCTCCTCCTCGTCATCGTACGACGAATCGTCAGAGTCACAAAGGAAATTTTGAAAAAAGAACTCGTCGGTGGAGTCCATTTTATACCTTGGCAAACTGTCGAACAGCTTGCGGGCGTCGACGAAGGAGACGGCCGGCGAAGGGAGTCGCGGCACGCACAGACCAGCTAGCTGCCCTGTCGGCGTCTGACGAGCGTGCCAGTGAGGATCTGGCCGGGGTGGCGAGGCAGCTTCTTGGTCGAGGGCGGCTGTGTGGTGGGGGGGGGGGGAGGCGAGGGTGGGAAGCAGTCGGCTCCCCGGCAAAAATAGGCGGCGGCGTCGGTGACGAAGGAGGCGGACGAGGATTGCTGTTGGATGGAGGAAGACCAACGTGCCACCGACCAACGGGCCCGGGGAAGGAGAAGGTGACCGTGTGTCCGTCACGTGTCCGCGCCGACGCAAATCCGACTCAAAATAAGTTGCCCGCGGACGAAAAGTGGACACGCTTCCGTTTGAATCGACGCGTTGGGCTGTCTTTTGTGTCCGCATCGATCCAAACGGACGACAACTGACGAAATGAGTTGTCCCATTGAAATTGGTCTAACTTCCAAACATCAAACAATACAGTGGAGTATCTGCGAGTTTGTACCCGCACCACGGTAGCGCACATGTCGTCTAGGAACGTGACCAGCGCCTCTGCGTTCAGGGGCTCCCGAAGGAAGAATTCCTGATCCACGTTGACACACTCCAGCAGATGCACATCGTGCTCCGGCCAGTCGCTGCCGAAGTGCCGAGCAACCCGTCGTGGTACGCCTTGCCTCTGGGACCGCTCTCGTCCTCCAGGCAGGCGAGAACGGCTCCCGGCGAGAACACGGTCGCTGCCGAGACACCGCACGGTCGGGGCCCCATCGGCCACCGGGTTGACCCGTGGGCCGTCCAGCCCGATGGTGCGGCCGCCGCACACTACAACCAACGGCTCATCAAGCCTCGCCCTCGACCACGGGCACGGGCTCGAGAGGAAGTAGGGGTGCGCGCCACGGGGAAGCTCCTATAGTCCTATGAGCCCGGCGCGGAGTGACGTTTTGGGCGATGTTGGCGCCCACGCTATACTTGACCATGAATATCCGCTCGCAGTCTCCGCGATATTACAGTTGCACCATAAAATGAGGAATTTCTTCAACCTGACAAATATCTGCAGATGCTCAAAGTCTAAAAGTTTTATGATACTATATTTGATATGTATGCAAAGAACAAAACCTGAATGACATGCAGGAAAGGAAAACATATGCTGAAAATAATATATACCCCAACATCAGCTTTTCCTCCCTTAATCTACCCCTCGACACCCCCTGATTGCTCAGCGCGTCATCTCCTCAACCTGTTCAGTTTACATGGATCCACAACTTGTGCTTCTAATATTATACTACTGGAGATGGAGGTGGAGAAGGATATGATGTCATGTAAACTGAAGGCTCGCTAAGGATTTAGATCATGTTGAGATTCGTGAGGGGATTGGAACTAGCTAGGAGACCGGTTCCACGGCCCAGTGGTTTGCTTCCGAGTCCCAACAAATACACACGCCCCAAGGAGACTTCTGTTCGGCTATCAAGCTCGGTACTATAGGAGTATAGGGAGTCTTTGGTTACTGGGTGCATCCAATGAAAGACGGCATTACGGGGTATATTCAACCGATTTAGATGACGATCTCTGCATAAAATAAGCGTTTAGTGTTCTATTCTTTTGCACATGCCGGTTGTGGCTTTCACAGCTCTTTTTTATTTTCGCTCCTCTTGCATGATGTAATGAAGTTAAGACTATCTTTGTTTTAAACTTTGTTTTTAATAAAGATGGCCGCATGCATTCTTCGAATGCAGAGGCCGGGGGTACGCCTCCTTTTCCAAGAAAAAGGGCAGGGGAGCCATCCCATCTTCTCGCCCCAGGTATCCATTTAGCACAATCTTCCGGCCTGGAGTCTGCACTACCACGAAGTTGCGATCTGCTCGATCACATCTCTTTAGGCTGCTGGTAATGGACATCGTATGTGTTTCTACTGTGAACCCATCCGGATTCACAGCTCGTGATGCTGTCAATTGATGGATCTTCCGAGAGTTTATCTCAGTTTGTTCAGCATTGTTGAACCCTACACATGGAAGGGAAAGGAAAACTGTTCACCTCACAGTGTGGCATTTCCGAAACGTACCTGAGTGTGTTCATTGTTTGTCGGATGGGTTTCAAAGCAATAGACGTGATATCGTGCTTTGTATATACTTTTTTTTTCGAAAAACCTCCAATCCATTCATCTTCAATTATAGTAGTACAACGAATATTAGAAATAATAAAAATTACATCTAGATTCGAAGACCACCTAGCGACGACTACAAGCACTGATGCGAGCCGAAGGCGCGCCGTCGTCATCGCCCCTCCATCCCCGGAGTCGGGCAAAACTTATTGTAGTAGATAGTCGGGAAGTCGTCGTGTTAAGGCCCATAGGACCAGCGCACCAGAACAGCAACCGCCGCTGTTGAAGAGTAGCGTAGATCGGAAGGATCCAACCTGAAAACACAGGAACATAGACGAACTATGACTAGATCCGAACAAATCCACCAAGGACAGATCCGCCGAAGACACATCTTTGCACGCCCACCGACGATGCTAGACGCACCACCAGAACGGAGACTAGGCGAGAAGAACCTTATTTCATCTTCTGAGAGCCGTCGTCGTCTCGTCTTTTTAAACAGAACACAAACCCTAAATAGACACACAAAAAAACGGAGTGGGAGCCCTCCCACCGGCAAGAACCAAGATCCACCATGCCTTCATGGCCTAAGGCCACGGCACACGGGGTAGACCTGCGCCGGCCGGCAGGAGGCGAGCAACCCTAGCCGCCCTCTGACTCGTTGGAGCCCAGCCGCCAAGGGTTATCCGTGCTTTGTGTATACTTATTTACATTTGCACAACCCTATGCAGCTAATTATAACTGATGCACATTACACGTGTTCCGAAAATGTAAACTAACAAGAAATAGAGCAACAAGTAACAAAAAATATGCAAATTAGAGCTCCCGCATTATAGACACACCATTTCTAATTTTGCAAGCACAAAACCTGGCAGCCATGACAAGATTAAGGTTTCGGCAATTCGAAGCAAAGAAGGAACTCAAATCATGCTCGTGCCTGCTTTGCCCAACCATTGAGTGTCACACTTAGTTTTTTTTTTCCTTGAAAAGTTTTGACTCCTTGATTTAGAAGAGATATACAAACAAATTAATGGCAGCCCAAATCTGTGAGACAAAGCCTATTTTCCTGGCAAAACGAAACCTAATTTCATAGCCTCGCTAGACTCCAATTCGTCAGATTTAATTCCAATGACAACGGTGTTTGTTTCAGCTTTGAAAAGTTGACTCTGAAATAAACAGCTATTTCAATCCAGCGTTGAAAAATCAGCCAAAATATGATTCTACCTATGTCCGGTGTATTGGACTATTGGGCTGATGCATGCCTCAGTGTTTGTGGCCCCACGAACAACCCCGACCGGCCGAAAGTTCCGCCGTGCCGGCCAATATGAAACGTGTTTTCCATAAAAAGGAGATATTGATACATTTTTATGCCACTTGCCGGTGGTATGGCGGGTAAATATTCCTAACTCCCGCAAAGTATAGGGGTATGTTTAGGACACATCTAGATGTGCTATAATTATTGCAAATTTAGGTGACTTAATCAAACTAAAAAGGAAAATAAAAAGACAAAAGAAAATGCCGGCAAGAATCTTCGTGTAAAATCAATGACATAGGACTTAGATGTACAATACTTAGGGCACATTTAGATGTGCTTTAGCAAAACTGCAAAGAAAAATATCCCTAACTCCATCAAGTGCACAGCCACATATTCCTGATTTTCTAGCTATGAAATTATGCACTGGCCTCCTCTTTGCTCCAGGATTCGGGTTCCGTGGAGCCACTAGTAGAAAAAGGGCCTGTTGTCCCGGTTTGTAAGGGCCTTTTGTTCCGGTTCCTGAACCGGGACTAAAGGGTCGGTACTAATGCCCTGTCCCTTTAGTCCCGGTTCAATCCAGAATCGGGACAGATGGGCCTCCACGTGGCCTGTGCGCGGAGCCCAGGCAGGAGGGCCTTTGGTCCCGGTTGGTGGCACCAACCGGGACCAATAGGCATCCACGCGTCAGCATTTCTGTGGCTGGGGTTTTTGTTTTTTTTTGAAAGGGGAGGGGGGGTTTGGGGGTTTTGGGGGGTTAATTTAGGTGTTTCATATATTGTGTTAGCTAGCTATAATTAATAGAGAGAAGTGTCCTCTCTTATGTCCGTGCTTGGTCGACGCTACGTACTATACATATGTATAGAGAGGATTAGACACGCTAGCTAGCTAGTAAGCAAACGAAGGAAACAGAAGATCGTCATGAACATATATGCATACAGAGAGAAGTGATATCGACCACCTCTCCTTCTCCGAGAGATTGGTTGAACAACAAGTTCTCGTATATCTATCCGACACTACCGGCTACATATATACAATAATTATCTCTTACAAATATAATCTCCTAACATACGGACTCATGGTCCACATAGTATTCTCCGTCTTCAGCGATCACGTGGTCAAGAAAGAATGCCGCCAATTCCTCTTGAATTGCTCGCATGCGAGCTGATGCTAGGAGTTCATCCCGCTTCCGAAACATCTAATTTGAAGAAGGGGGTCAATACATATATATATATATATATATATATATATATATATATATATATATATATATATATGAATGAATGAAACTCAACACAAATGATGATAATAAAATGAAATTGTGAATGTTGTTATTTACGCACTTCATATTGTTCGTCAGAGTAGCCCCGCTCACAGGTCGTGTGGCGGATGGACTCGCAAACGTAGTATCCACAGAAATCATTCCCTTGTTCCTGCCACAACCACTTTACAAGAAATAGAGGTCAATCAAACTGATAAGCAAGAATGTCAAATGGTATTGATGAAACTAGCACTTGAATCAATAGGAGATGCGCGGAACGTGCTACTATAGTACTTACTTTCGGGTGTCTAAATTGCAGCTTCTTCGAGAGTCCCGGAGCTTTTTTAGTGAATTTTTTCCAAACCCTGCCAGACAATGAAAACAATTACTTGATATATCAGGAAATGAACAAAGTTGCTGATATGGTGGATAATGATCGATTTAACTTACTTCTCGAGCATTTGAGTCATGTCCGCATAGTCCTGAGGATCTTTTCGTCTTGAGTCTAAGATGGTTACTAGTCCCTACTCAAGCTTAATCTCTAGGAGAATATAGTGGAAACTGCACACGCATGCATAACTCATCAATCACATTACTATAACCTTGACTAATATATAAGGGAAACCGAATACGCACAAGACAGTAACACTCACTTGAAGTTGTAAGGAAAGAGTATTATATCTTTGTTTTCATTTATTACCAACGATCGTAGCAAGTTGGCCTCGGTATCTGCGGCATGAAATTTAACCTGAGTTGCATCTATGATATTTGTGTTAATGAACCCAATATCACCGATTTGTCGTTTCTTCAATTCGACAATCTTCAATCTGCATAATATAGTGAGGATAATTATAAATACATGCAATGAAAGAGCTGAGCTATATAGAGAGACTTAATGACAAAAGTAGTACTACTTACAGACAGTAGCAGGTGACCGTTGCTTTATCGAGGACCAATTGATTGAAAAACTGAAAGAACTCCTCAAATGGAACAGGCAACAGATCAATTCCAACGAGGTCATGCTCCTTTTTAACTCTCACATACAAAGTACTCCTCCCCCCAGACTCTCTGCAGATTTTCAAGTACCAATCATGCAATCTTCGCATCATCGTTGATAGAGATCTTTCATCTTTGACGAGAGGCTTCCCGTACTCGCATCTTTGTATCTGCACCTCCATGAAATCATAATGTACATCATCGGGCAGGTAATCTCCAAGATTGCTATAATCGGGCACCATCCTCGGATCATTAGCGACGATGTCGCTAGGCACCTTGAGCGGGGGGCACGATTGCTTCGCTTGTTCGCCGAGTTGTGCAATTTGTTTCCCAGCTCATCGTTCCTTCAGCCTTTGATCACTGACAGTACTTCCCGACCGCTCCGCTTCGGCAAATTCCTTTCCAATAATGCGCTCATAGTTTCCTTTCGGCTGAGACTTGGGTGGTTTTGTCAGGGCAGCCAGAGTGCGCTTCGCTTTCATCGGATCTACCTTCTCTTACGGAGGTGGATGTTTCTTTGCTTTCACCCCTTCAAAAAAGTTCCTTACTTCTTCTCGCGCGATCTCGACGTTCTCCTCCGGGGTCCTCTCGTATGGTAACTTCTCTGGAGTCTTCAGAGAAGGACTGAATCTGTATGTCCTCCCGCCTCTGGCTATACTGCTAGACGCCGGCAGAGAAGACGGAGCGGTTGTCTTCTTTACTTGCTTACGAGGCGGGGGAGAAGGACTACGACACGCCGGAGCAGCCGGGGCGGCGGCAGGTCTCTTCCGCCCTTGCTGACGAGGCGGAGAAGGAGGAGGCTGGCTGCTCGGGCGCGCCGGCGCAGGCGGATAAGGAGGCGGAGTGCCGCCACGCGCCAGAGAAGGAGCCGGCCGAGTGCCCTGATTATCACTCGCCGGAGGAGGAGGCGGTGGAGGAGGCGGAGTGCCCTGACTCGCCGGAGGAGGAGGAGGAGGAGGCGTCTAGTTCGGAAGGTTGATGAGCTCCTTCCGCCATAGGCATGGAGTCTTTAGAGCATAACTCAGCCGAGTCTCCCCTTCACCGGTAGGGTGGTCAAGCTGGAGGTCCTCAAATCCCTCCGTTATTTCATCCACCATCACTCCAGCATATCCTTCTGGAATCAGCCGGCATTGAAAAGTTGCGCCGGGTTCAGTAGGAAAAACAGAGCCAACAGCCGCCTTGACCTTCATATTAATCCATTGCGTCATAAGGTGGCAATTTTGAGACTCCGTGATAGCATCCACGGGATAGCTGGCAGGAGCCATCAAGACATGCTCCAGTTAAAGCAGCTCGGTGGAAGCCACGCTGCTTCTCCGCTGAGATGGTGGGGTAGCTTCGGGGGAAGCTTCGGCAGTTCGTTTGCTGCGATTTGCTTCTCGTTCCTCTATCGCTTGTACCCTTACTTGCAGCGCCTGCATTTGGGTCTGCTGCACTTTTTTCCTCCTCTCCTGGCATTTGTAACCGCCTGCGTCCGGAAACCCAACCTTCCACGGAATGGAGCCTGGCGTGCCTCGTGTCCATCCAGGGTGCTCAGGATTCCCGAGGGCCATTGTGAGCTCGTTGTTCTCTCTGTCTAGAACAAATGTCCCTTGCTGCGCTGCTTCGATATACTGCTGAAGCTTCTTGACTGGTATGTCCATTTGATCATTCGTCCAAATGCACTTCCCTGATACAGGGTCCAAGGTTCCGCCAGCCCCAAAGAACCAAGTCCGACAACGGTCTGGCCAGTTAATTGTCTCTGGTTCGATCCCTTTATCAGCCAGATCATTCTCAGTCTTGGCCCACTTAGGCCGGGCTACGAGGTAGCCACCTGACCCCGTGCGATGGTGATGCTTCTTCTTCGCAGCATTTTGCTTGTTTGTCGCCGACATCTTCTTACTCTTTTCTGATGTCTTGTGGGCCACAAATGCGGGCCAGTGATCTCTGATCTTCTCATATCTGCCCTTGAATTCTGGTGTCTTTTTATTTTTGACAAACTTATTCAGCTCTTTCTTCCACCTCCTGAATAGTTCTGCCATCCTCTTAAGAGCAAAAGACTTGATTAATTGCTCTTTAACTGGCTTCTCCGGATTATCCTCTTGCGGTAGGGTGAAATTTGACTTCAGCTCAGTCCAAAGATCATTTTTCCGCATATCATTGACATAAGACACCTTAGGGTCTTCTGTAGCCGGCTTTAACCATTGCTGGATGCTGATCGGGATCTTGTCCCTAACCAAAACCCCGCACTGAGCAAATGCGCTCTTTGTCCGGAGGGGTTCAATCGGTTGGCCGTCGGGTGCGATTGCTATGATCTCAAACTTTTCATCCGAGCTCAACTTTTTCTTCGGGCCTCGTCTCTTTACCGAAGTTGTGCTCGATCCGGAGGGTTAGAAAAAAGAACAAAGACTTCATTAATATGTGTACATACCAAAACAATGAATGCATCAATTAGCTAGACAGCAGAAGCTTAACTAATATATATACCTGGCCGAACTCGGTTCGGTCACCGGAGACGTCATCACGGTCTCCTTCTTGCACCGGCATTGGGTCACCGGAGCCGTCCTCACGGTCTCCTTCTTGCACCGGCATTAGGTCACCGGAGCCATCATAATTATAGCCAGCTACTTCCATACCATCGGTGTGGTTGAGAAACAATGAGCAGACGGCATCACTTCCTCTTGCGATTATGTCCCCCAACAACTCTTCTTGTACTTCGTCTCGGGCGGTGTCCATAGTTTCTACAAATATTTACAACATGGCAATTATTATTCAAACATGACAGATGGATATATTAGTGGTAAACGTAGAACTAATATTAATTAGTGGCCTCGACGCTGCTTCTCTAGGGTTTGGGGTGGCCTTGACGCTGCTTCTCTAGGGTTTGGGGTGGCCTCGACAACGCTTCAAGGATAAAAAAAGAAGAGGAAGAAGAAAAAAAAGAGGAGAAGAAAGAATAGAGGAGTAAGAACTCCTCTATTCTTTCTTCTCCTCTTTTTTTTTCTTCTTCTTCCTCTTTCTTTTATCGGGAACGAGGGATTCCTCTATTCTTTCTTCTCCTCTTTTCTTCTTCTTCTTCTTCCTCTTTATTTTATCGGGAACGAAGCCCGCGTCACTTGTGGGACATGGATGTAGTGTCCGACACCGACGGCCACATGTATCTCACACCCATGATACTTGCTATTTAGGGTTTCCTCTACCGCTCGGCGACCCTGACCCTTGACGACCCTCGTTCCCGATAAAATAAAGAGGAAGAAGAAGAAGAAGAAGAAGAAAGAGAAGAAGAAATCTTTCTTCTCCTCTTTTTTTTTCTTCCTTTTTTTATCGGAAACGAGGGTCGTCGAGGGTCGCCGAACGATAGAGGAAACCCTAAATAGCAAGTATCGTGGGTGTGAGATACATGTGGCCGTCGGTGTCGGACAGTACATCCACGTCCCACAAGTGACGCGGGCTTCGACTGTCGGCGACCCTCGTTCCCGATAAAAAAAAGAGGAAGAAGAAGAAAAAAAGAGAGGAGAAGAACTCCTCTATTCTTTCTTCTCCTCTTTTTTTTCTTCTTCCTCTTCTTTTTTTATCCTCTTCTTCCTCTCATGTTCGACGACCCTCGACCCCTCGGCGACCCTAGACCCCCTCTCGACCCTCGACCCCTCAGCGACCGTCGACCCCCTCTCGACCCTCGACCCCTCGGCGACCCTCGACGACCCTTGTTCCCGATAAAAAAAGAGGAAGAAGAAGAAAAAAAGAGGAGAAGAAAGAATAGAGGAGAAGAACTCCTCTATTCTCCTCTATTCTTTCTTCTCCTCTTTTTTTTCTTTTTCCTCTTCTTTTTTTATCCTCTTCTTCATGTTCGGCGACCCTCGACAACCCTCGTTCCTGATAAAAAAGAGGAAGAAGAAGAAAAAAAAGAGTAGAAGAAAGAATAGAGGAGATTTTTAGGAGAAGAAAGAATAGAGGAGATGAGGAGGAGAAGAAAGAATAGAGGAGATGAGGAGAAAATCTCCTCTATTCTTTCTTCTCCTTTTTTTTCTTATTCCTCTTCTTTTTTTATCCTTTTCTTTCTCTCATGTTCGACGACCCCCTCTCGACCCCCTCTCGACCCTCATATATAAAACATTTTCTTCCTTCTTCTTCCTTCCATTCCTTCTTCCTAAATATATAAAACTTTTTTTAAAATGAAACTAACCTAAAATGTACTAAATCAGAGAACATATATAGATAAACCTTTTCTAATAAAAAAATCTAACTTTTGCATATATGTATTTTTAAAACATCATTACAATTGAAAAAATACATACATATATACCTATATGAACATACATAAAAAAACATATATGAACATACATACAAAAACATATATCTAAAAGATACATACATATATATATATATATGAAAATCTAAAAACATGTAAAAAAACATGTATAATTAAAAAAATGCACGGCGGCGGCGGGGGCGGCAGGCGCGCAGTGCTCACAGAGGCGGCGACGCGTCGGGGCAGGGGACGACCGGCGAGGGCGCAGGCGACGGCGATGACGGGCGCGGGCGACGAGGGCGCGGGCGACGGCGACGACGGGCGCGGGCGACGGCCGGCGAGGGTGCGGGCGACGGCGACGACGGGCGCGGGAGACGGCGACGGTGGGGGCAGCGTGCGGCGTCGGGGCAGCCTGGCGGCGTCGAGGAGGTCGGCGTCGTCGGGGGCAACTGGCGAGGAAAATCTGAAAATTTCACAAGTCCTGGTTATATACCAAAGGCATTGGTCACGGTTCGTGGCACAAACCGTGACCAATGCCCCCCTTTAGTCCCGGTTGCTGGCACCAACCGGGACCAAAGACCTTGTGCTGCCCCGCGCCAAAACTTTAGTCCCACCTCGCTAGCTGAGAGAGCTCGAGAGTGGTTTATAAGCGCTATTGTGCCTTCCCTCTCGAGCTCCTCTCAAATGCAGGCTTTCGGGCCTAACCCTGCGTTGTGTGCCTGCGGGCCTACTGGGCCTCCTGCGGGCCTGAATCCTGGCCCATGATAGGGTTTCTAGTCGTATTCAGGCCGTGGGGGCCCAGTAGGTGGCACTTTTTTCTTTGTTGGTTTATTTATTTTATTTTGTTTCTACTTACAACAAAATACTTATTGTTGCTATTTTTTTCCAGTTTTTTTTGTTTTGTTTTCTGCATTTTTTTTTGTTTTTTGCTTTATATTTTAATTCTTTTTTCCTTTTAGTTTTAGAAAAATTATGAACTTTCTGTTAGTGCCATTAGTTTTCAAATTTGAAAACACTTTTTTAGTTTTTTTGTTTTCTTTGTTGCTTTATTTATTTTATTTTGTTTCTACTTACAACAAAATACTTATTGTTGCTATTTTTTTACAGTTTTTTTTGTTTTGTTTTCTGCATTATTTATTTTCTTTTGTTTTTTGCTTTATTTTTTTATTCTTTTTGTTTTTAGTTTTAGAAAAATTATAAACTTTCTGTTAATGCCATTAGTTTTCAAATTTGAAAACACTTTTTTAGTTTTTTTGTTTTCTTTGTTGCTTTATTTATTTTATTTTGTTTCTATTTACAAAAAAATACTTATTGTTGCTATTTTTTGTTTTCCAGATTTTTTGTTTTGTTTTCTACATTATTTATTTTCTTTAGTTTTTTGCTTTATTTTTTATTTCTTTTTGCTTTTAGGTCAGCAAAATTATAAACTTTCTGTTAGTGCCATTAGTTTTAGAAAAATCATAAACTTTCTGTTAGTGCCATTAGTTTTCAAATTTGAATAGTTAAAATTTGAATTCTTTAAAATTTGTGTGAATCACAAGTTTGTGATTAACTTTACTAAAAAAATGAACATAGATGCACCTATAGAGAAAATTCGACCTAAATTCATAGTTTTCAAATGAACTCTGAAAAAGTTGGCATAGCATACTCATGTGTTACAAAGTTGGCATGGTATCATCATAATAGTTGCGGGAGAAAGTCTTCACTTTTTCTTCGCTTGTGTCATTTGCTTATTGCGCCGTAACCATGAATAATCTTCATCGTTTATCAGGATGTTTGGGTCAGCATTGACATTGAAGGGAGGAATTTCATGAAACTTTTCATAATCTTCAGACATTTCTGTCTTGCCGTCCACTCCCAGGATGTCCTTTTTTCCTGAAAGAACTATGTGGCGCTTTGGCTCATCGTATGATGTATTCGCTTCCTTATCTTTTCTTTTTCTCGGTTTGGTAGACATGTCCTTCACATAGATAACCTATGCCACATCATTGGTTATGACGAACGGTTCGTCAGTGTACCCAAGATTTTTCAGATCCACTGTTGTCATTCCGTACTGTGGGTCATCTGTACCTCGCCGCCTGACAGATTGACCCATTTGCACTTAAACAAAGGGACCTTAAAATCATGTCCGTAGTCAAGTTCCCATATGTCCACTATGTAACCATAATATGTGTCCTTTCCGCTTTCGGTTGCTGCATCAAAGCGGACACCGCTCTTTTGGTTGGTGCTCTTTTGATCTTGGGCGATCGTGTAAAATGTATTCCCATTTATCTCGTATCCTTTGTAAGTCAATACAGTCAAAGATGGTCCCCTGGACAACAAGTACAACTCATCACAAACAGTGTTGTCACCTCTGAGACGTGTTTCCAACCAACTGCTGAAAGTCCTGATGTGTTCACATGTAATCTAGTCGTCGCACTGCTCCGGGTGTTTGGAGCGCAGACTGTTCTTGTGTTCATCGACATACGGGGTCACCAAGGTAGAGTTCTGTAGAACTGTGTAGTGTGCTTGAGACCAAGAATATCCGTCCCTACATATTATTGAGTCACTTCCAAGAGTGCCTTTTCCAGTCAGTCTCCCCTCATACCGCGATTTAAGGAGACCTATCTTCTTAAGGCCAGGAATGAAGCCAACACAAAACCCGATAACATCCTCTGTTTGATGGCCCATGGAGATGCTTCCTTCTGGCCTAGCACGGTTACAGACATATTTCTTTAGGACTCCCATGAACCTCTCAAAGGGGAACATATTGTGTAGAAATATGGGCCCCAGGATGACAATCTCGTCGACTAGATAAACTAGGACGTGTGTCATGATATTGAAGAAGAATGGTAGGAACACCAGCTCGAAACTGACAAGACATTGCGCCACATCACTCCTTAGCCTTGGTACGATTTCTGGATCGATCACCTTCTGAGAGATTGCATTGAGGAATGCACATAGCTTCACAATGGCTAATCGGACGTTTTCCGGTAGAAGCCC
This sequence comes from Triticum aestivum, assembly GCF_018294505.1. NCBI lineage: Eukaryota > Viridiplantae > Streptophyta > Magnoliopsida > Poales > Poaceae > Triticum > Triticum aestivum. The sequence goes on along the minus strand of NC_057806.1, from coordinate 609,508,141 downwards.
CCTCAATGCAACCGGAAGCCGTTGCGTCATAATCATGTGGCAGTCATGAGACTTTAGGTTCTGAAACTTTTTATCTGGCATATTTATTATTCCCTTTATATTCGACGAGAAGCCAGTCGTGACCTTCATACTGAGCAAGCATTCAAAGAAGATTTCTTTCTCTTCTTTCGTAAGAGCGTAGCTGGCAGGACCTTTATACTGCTTCGGAGGCATGCCGTCTTTTTCGTGCAAACATTGCAGGTCCTCCCGTGCCTCAGGTGTATCTTTTGTCTTCCCATACACACCCAAGAAGCCTAGCAGGTTCACGCAAAGGTTCTTCGTCACGTGCATCACGTCGATTGAAGAGCGGACCTCTAGGTCTTTCTAGTAGGGTAGGTCCCAAAATATAGATTTCTTCTTCCACATGGGTGCGTGTCCCTCAGCGTCATTCGGAATAGCTAGTCCGTCGGGACCCTTTCCAAAGATTACCTGTAAATCATTGACCATAGCAAGTACGTGATCACCGGTACGCATAGCGGGCTTCTTCCGGTGATCTGCCTCGCCTTTGAAATGCTTGCCTTTCTTTCGACATTGATGGTTGGTCGGAAGAAATCGACGATGGCCCAGGTACACATTCTTCCTGCATTTGTCCAGGTATATACTTTCAGTGTCGTCTAAATAGTGCGTGCATGCGTGGTATCTTTTGTTTGTCTGTCCTAAAAGGTTACTAAGAGCGGGCCAATCGTTGATGGTCACGAACAGCAACGTCTTTAGGTTAAATTCCTCTTGTCTGTGCTCATCCCACGTACGTACACCGTTTCCATTCCACAGCTGTAAAAGTTCTTCAACTAATGGCCTTAGGTACACATCAATGTCGTTGCCGGGTTGCTTAGGGCCTTGGATGAGAACTGGCATCATAATGAACTTCCGCTTCATGCACATCCAAGGAGGAAGGTTATACATACATAGAGTCACGGGCTAGGTGCTGTGATTGCTGCTCTGCTCCCCGAAAGGATTAATGCCATCCGCGCTTAAAACAAACCATACATTCCTTGGGTCCTTTGCAAACTCATCCCAGTACTTTCTCTCAATTTTTCTCCACTGCGACCCGTCAGCGGGTGCTCTCAACTTCCCATCTTTCTTCCGGTTCTCACTGTGCCATCGCATCAACTTGGCATGCTCTTCGTTTCTGAACAGACGTTTCAACCGTGGTATTATAGGAGCATACCACATCACCTTCGCAGGAACTCTATTCCTGGGGGGCTCGCCGTCAACATCACCAGGGTCATCTCGTCTGATCTTATACCGCAATGCACCGCATACCGGGCGTGCGTTCTGATCCTTGTATGCACCGCGGTAGAGGATGCAGTCATTAGGGCATGCATGTATCTTCTCCACCTCCAATCCTAGAGGGCATACGACCTTCTTTGCTGCGTATGTACTGTCGGGCAATTCGTTATCCTTTGGAAGCTTCTTCTTTAATATTTTCAGTAGCTTCTCAAATCCTTTGTCAGCCACAGCATTCTCTGCCTTCTACTGCAGCAATTCCAGTACGGTACCGAGATTTGTGTTGTCATCTTCGCAATTGGGGTACAACCCTTTTTGTGATCCTCTAACATGCGATCGAACTTCAGCTTCTCCTTTTGACTTTCGCATTGCGTCCTTGCATCGACAATGACCCGACGGAGATCGTCATCATCGGGCACATCGTCTGCTTCCTCTTGATCTTCAGCAGCTTCACCCATTGCAGCATCATTGGGCACATCGTCTGGTTCCTCTTGATCTTCACCAGCTCCCTCCGTTGCAGCATCACCGTATTCAGGGGGCACATAGTTGTCATCGTACTCTTCTTCTTCGCCGTCTTCCATCATAACCCCTATTTCTCCGTGCCTCGTCCAAGCATTATAGTGTGGCATGACACCCTTGTAAAGTAGGTGGGAGTGAAGGATTTTACGGTTAGAGTAAGACCTCGTATTCCCACATTCAGTGCATGGACAACACATAAAACCATTCTGCTTGTTTGCCTCAGCCGCATCGAGAAACTCATGCATGCCCTTAATGTACTCGGAGGTGTGTCTGTCACCGTACATCCATTGACGGTTCATCTGCGTGCATTATATATAATTAAGTGTCCAAATTAATAGAAGGTCATCATCACATTAAAACCAAAGTGCATACATAGTTCTCATCTAACAACATATAGCTCTCCAGAGCATCTAATTAATTAAACCATACATTGAAACTATGTAAAACATTTTAATGCGAAAACAAATGCGATCATAATGGCAACCAAGGTAACAATTGATCCAACGGCATAATGATACCAAGCCTCGGTATGAATGGCATATTTTCTAATCTTTCTAATCTTCAAGCGCATTGCATCCATCTTGATCTTGTGATCATCAACGACATCCACAACATGCAACTCCAATATCATCTTCTCCTCCTCAATTTTTTTCCTTCAACAAATTGTTTTCTTCTTCAACTAAATTTAACCTCTCGACAATAGGGTCGGTTGGCATTTCCAATTCACATACATCCTACATAAATAAAATCTATGTCACGTTGGTCGGCATAATTTTCATAAACAATAAATGAACCAATAGTTATAAAGATAATATATATACCACATCCGAATCATAGACAGGACGAGGGCCGACGGGGACGGATACCAAAACCATCGCACTATATAAGATACAATAATAAAAGTAAGAAAATAATACAAGTATCTATGTAAACATACAAGTAAGAATATTTTTCCTTTCAGAAAGAAGATAAGAACAAGAGGCTCACCACGGTGGTGCCGGCGATGAGCTTGGCGCGGGTGATCGACGGCGGTGAAGACGGGGACGGGGCATGATGGACCGCTAAATCTAGACAAATATTGAGGAAAATTGAGCTTGGAGGTCGATCTTGAAGAGGAGAAAGCTTAAGTAGTGTGTCTCGGGCATTCCATCGAACACCTTGTGTGCATAGGAGGTGAGCTAGAGCACCACCAAGCCCTGTCCCCCTCGGCCAGAAAAAAACAGAGCAGTGTGCTCTGCTCTTATGCGATGGGGTATATATAGGCACCTCATTGGTCCCGGTTGGTGACATGAACCGGGACCAAAGGGGAGCCTTTGGTCCCGGTTCAAGCCACCAACCGGTACCAATTGTGGTGGGCCAGGAGCGAGGCCCATTGGTCCCGGTTCGTCCCACCAACCGGGACCAAAAGGTCCAGATGAACCGGGACCAATGGCCCATGTGGCCCGGCCGGCCCCCTGGGCTCACGAACCGGGTCCAATGCCCCCATTGGTCCCGGTTCTGGACTGAACCGGGACTAATGGGCTGACCCGGCCTGGACCAAAGCCCTGTTTCTACTAGTGAGCTGGCCCAATTGGCCCGGTTCCGTGCGTTGAATATGTGGAGTCCACAGCTTAAGTGCTCCCTAATGGGTCCATAATTGGCATACCTTGAAGACTTGATTTGTAGCTCTATGAAGTGAGCATGTAGCAGGTGTTGTTTCCTGAGTTTCACTTTCCGATGCCTGCCATTCGTAAAGCTCTGCAATTCTAATAGTGAAGCACCGTGTTATGGAATATAGACATGTTGAAAGTGATAAGGAGTAAAGATGAGTGCACATCTGTATATAATATGAGTATGTGCATCATTGTATGTAGAGACTAGCAAAATTGTTGGCGTAAATGGATCAGGATCCCGGAAGTATACATATCTATGCTAGTTTCCCGGTCTTTTTGCTGCCCAAGGTGAACACCCACAGGAAGTTACGCATTATGGCATGTACAATAGTCTAGACATCTACTATATGTAATATATGCCCACTTTACTTATAGACAACTCAAACAATAGTCTATTTGTAATTAATTAGTCTATTTTTAGCAATTGCTATGTGTGAGAAATAACTACAGACAAGTTCCATACCACAAGAGAATTGATGTTACAGACAGACTTTTTCTCTCTTATTTCTCTTTCATGCACTGCTGCGCATCACCATACGTGGCATGTGTTACAACAACTTACGTGCCCTATTCATTATTCGATGACTGTTTCCTCCCTTTTGCTTTATTGCTTAGATCTTGGGGCATTTGTGATTCTGACTGATACTTTTAAAGTCAACATTCGTTAGTGATGCACAACTGTGTTGTTTAGAAACTATAAACGAATAATACTATTGATTAATATGTGCTTGCAAGGTGCAGATGTTGTGTCGATAGGTGTAGAAATGTAAACAATCAAATATCATGCCTAACTTGCCTACTCCCGCGAATTATGTTACCTCAGAAGTTTTCCATAATGGGAAGCTCATCAATTCTCTCCTAGTAGCCAGGGCTAATGTCATCGAAAAGATGAGCATGGAGGAACAAAATCAAGGAACTGAACACCCTCAGGATCAGCGCACTGATTCCATCGGTGCAAATCACCAACTCCCTTCGCCTGCAAAAAAAAAATCAGCAATTCCCCTAACCCCTAGCACCCCAACTACATGCAAGTCCTGCTGAAGGAATTATTATATCCATGATGCTATGTGCCCCCCGATAGTTGATCATGAGAAACACAGAAAATTCATCTAATTAACCAGCAAATGGTTCGATTCCCAAACTCCCGATGCATTAATATAACCAGAGAATACCCCCGAGCGTTGCTGCGGGAATCGATTGCAATATATTTCAATGATTAGATTGTATGAAGCTATTGATTAATATGTGCTTGCAAGGTGCAGATGTTGTGTCCATAGGTGTAGAAATGTAAACAACCAAATACCATACCTAACTTGCCTAGTCCCACTAATTATGTTACCTCAGAAGTTTTCCATAATGGAAAGCTCATCAATTCTCTCCTAGTAGCCAGGGCTAATGCCATCGAAAAGATGAGCATGGAGGAACAAAATCAAGGAACTGAACACCCTCAGGATCAGCGCACTGATTCCATCGGTGCAAATCACCAACTCCCTTCGCCTGCAAAAAAGTCAGCAATTTCCCTAACCCCTAGCACCCCAACTACATGCAAGTCCTGCTGAAGGAATTATTATATCCATGATGCTATGTGCCCCCCGATAGTTGATCATGAGAAACACAGAAAAATCATCTAATTAACCAGCAAATGGTTCGATTCCCAAACTCCTGATGCATTGATATAACTAGAGAATACCCCGTGTGTTGCTGCGGGAATCGATTGCAATATATTTCAATGATTAGATTGTATGAAGCTATTGATTAATATGTGCTTGCAAGGTGCAGATGTTGTGTCCATAGGTGTAGAAATGTAAACGACCAAATATCATGCCTAACTTGCCTAGTCCCGCTAATTTTGTTACCTCAGAAGTTTTCCATAATGGGAAGCTCATCAATTCTCTCCTAGTAGCCAGGGCTAATGTCATCGAAAAGATGAGCATGGAGGAACAAAATCAAGGAACTGAACACCCTCAGGATCAGCGCACTGATTCCACCGGTGCAAATCACCAACTCCCTTCGCGTGCAAAAAAATCAGCAATTCCCCTAACCCCTAGCACCCCAACTACATGCAAGTCCTGCTGAAGGAATTATTATATCCATGATGCTATGTGCCCCCCGATAGTTGATCATGAGAAACACAGAAAATTCTTCTAATTAACCAGCAAATGGTTCTAGTCCCAAACTCCCGATGCATTGATATAACTAGAGAATACCCCATGCGTTGCTGCGGGAATCGATTGCAATATATTTCAATGATTAGATTGTATGAAGCTATTGATTAATATGTGCTTGCAAGGTGCAGATGTTGTGTCCATAGGTGTAGAAATGTAAACAACCAAATATCATGCCTAACTTGCCTAGTCCCGCTAATTATGTTACCTTAGAAGTTTTCCATAATGGGAAGCTCATCAATTCTCTCCTAGTAGCCAGGGCTAATGTCATCGAAAAGATGAGCATGGAGGAACAAAATCAAGGAACTGAACACCCTCAGGATCAGCGCACTGATTCCATCGGTGCAAATCACCAACTCCCTTCGCCTGCAAAAAAGTCAGCAATTCCCCTAACCCCTAGCACCCCAACTACATGCAAGTCCTGCTGAAGGAATTATTATATCCATGATGCTATGTGCCCCCCGATAGTTGATCATGAGAAACACAGAAAATTCATCTAATTAACCAGCAAATGGTTCGAGTCCCAAACTCCCGATGCATTGATATAACTAGAGAATACCCCGTGCGTTGCTGCGGGAATCGATTGCAATATATTTCAATGATTAGAGTGTATGAAGCTATTGATTAATATGTGCTTGCAAGGTGCAGATGTTGTGTCGATAGGTGTAGAAATGTAAACAACCAAATATCATGCCTAACTTGCCTAGTCCCGCTAATTATGTTACCTCAGAAGTTTTCCATAATGGGAAGCTCATTCATCAATTCTCTCCTAGTAGCCAGGGCTAATGTCATCGAAAAGATGAGCATGGAGGAACAAAATCAAGGAACTGAACACCCTCAGGATCAGCGCACTGATTCCATCGGTGCAAATCACCAACTCCCTTCGCCTGCAAAAAAATCAGCAATTCCCCTAACCCCTAGCACCCCAACTGCATGCAAGTCCTGCTGAAGGAACTACAACACGACTAACATTACAAGGCAGTCTAAAATGCCTCCGAAAGTCATTAAAACACCGTTATATATGTGTTGCGGCGTTTCTAAAAATCACTAGAGAAGGTCGCGAAGGCGAATGTTAATCAAGGCGTTCGATAATAACGCCTCGGAAGACCAGGCACACGACGCTTTAAGGAATGCCTCCAAAGGTATCTGGCATTTTCTAAAAGCGCCGCTAAACTTCATGAATTGAAAAACACAATTAGCGGATGGATCCACTGGCTTTCTCCCCCGCATCTTTTTTTTAATAATCGGAAGCCGCAATCCGCATGGCTCTCTTCTCTTCACCTCGATCAAGGTGGGCTTGTCAAATCAAATCATGGCACCGGCCTGGTCAGGCCCATTAGCGCTGGCAGCCTCTGTTGTTGTAGCTAGCTGTTGTTTTCGAAACTTGTTGATCGCTCTCTCTTTATAAGAAGGTCAAACTCTTGTTCCTAAGCAGTATGGGACAAAAACTGCTCAGGCGGAGAGGGAGAGATGGACAAAGAACCAATGGGGCAAATGCCCGCGCCGAATTCGTCTGCCCAGGATGGAACTTTCGACCTTGACAACCTGCTGTTACGCTCCAGACGCAAATACGTTAAAAGATCGCAGCCACTCGTTCAGATGAGATCCTCGTTCTCTGCCACTCTTCACGCAATTGCAATTTCCGCCTACCTAATTTTGTCCAGGCTGATTAGTGTGCATTCAATTTCAAGACTATTTCTGTATATATCACCTAAAAGCGTCTAACAGATCGTTTGATGCGAGGAGTTCAGGAGAAACGCTTCAGAGCTCGTACGATGGAAGGCGTTCTAAAAAAGTGCCTCCAAAGCTCGTTTGATTCGAGGCGTTCTAGAAAAGTGCCTCCAAAGCTCCTTCGATGCGAGGCGTTCGGGAGAAATGCCTCCAAAGCTCGTTCGATGCGAGGCATTCTCGAAGTAATGCCTTCGAAGCTGCGTGTAGTTAAAGGCGATTTTGGAAAATGCCTCCTAATGCATGGTTTTGAGGCGTTTAGAGAAAATTCCCTTAACAAAGCGCCTCCTAATAATGTCTGTGTTGTAGTGAGGAATTATTATATCCATGATGCTATGTGCCCCCAGATAGTTGATCATGAGAAACACAGAAAATTCATCTAATTAACCAGCAAATGGTTCGAGTCCCAAACTCCCGATGCATTGATATAACTAGAGAATACCCCGTGTGTTGCTGCGGGAATCGATTGCAATATATTTCAGTGATTAGATCGTATGAAGCTATTGATTAATATGTGCTTGCAAGGTGCAGATGTTGTGTCCATAGGTGTAGAAATGTAAACAACCAAATATCATCCCTAACTTGCCTAGTCCCGCTAATTATGTTACCTCGGAAGTTTTCCATAATGGGAAGCTCATCAATTCTCTCCTAGTAGCCAGGGCTAATGTCCGAAAAGATGAGCATGGAGGAACAAAATCAAGGAACTGAACACCCTCAGGATCAGCGCACTGATTCCATCTGTGCAAATCACCAACTCCCTTCGCCTGCAAAAAAATTTAGCAATTCCCCTAACCCCTAGCACCCCAACTGCATGCAAGTCCTGGTGAATGAATTATTATATCCATGATGCTATGTGCCCCCAGATAGTTGATCATGAGAAACATAGAAAATTCATCTAATTAACCAGCAACTGGTTCGAGTCCCAAACTCCTGATGCATTGATATAACTAGAGAATACCCCGTGCGTTGCTGCGGGAATCGATTGCAATATATTTTAGTGATTAGATTGTATGAAGTTTCCATAGTTGAATTAATAATATATAAACTAAAGCTAAAAATAAATAGTATATATTGTATGCCCTCCGTCTCAAAATAAGTGCCTCAACTTTATACGAATTTTGGTACAAAGTTGTATTAAGATTGAGACACTTATTTTGGGACAAAGTTCGTGTAAAGTTGAGGCACTTATTTTGGGATGAAGGGAGTATTTGATTATTGTGTAGTCAGAAAATATTTTGAATATAAGTGGCATAACATAATGGAAAACTTTTTTCATGCATTTTGAGTGGACCTTTGATGAGGTGGCATGTGTGGTGAGGTGAAAGGTGTGCATGAGATCAACTAATAATGGAAACCTTTTTCTCATGCATGTAGTGGTGGGCCTTTGATGAGGTGGCATGTGTGCATGTTGAGATAAATAGGATAGTGGGGATCAACTTCTTATGTATATATAGGATGTGGCCATAAAAGTAGTGATATCACACATCTTATGCTAAGAACTCGAATGTTTTTTTCTTTGCTCTACTGTCCATCCTTGTAGTGCGCATGAGGACTATTTTTAGTTTTCAACCTTATCTGATGTTATGTCAAGGACATTCCCTACATGTCCAAATCATGCATTGATAGCAACTTTCAGTTTAACTTGAAGTTTCCTCCCTGACGCCTTTTGTTTGCAAAGCTTTGCATTGTGCCTGCATCCTTGAATACCTTTATTTGCAAACAACTTTGGCAATAGGTCATCTTTCTAAACCTTGCTTTCGTACACCCCATAGAAAAGTTTACAGATTTTGATGCAGATTAAAGGTGGAGACTATAAGGTACCCTTCAATCAAAAAAGAAAATATAGTCTTCTGTATTCAAATCAATCTATTCAATACATTTGATCTACAGGGTAATAGGGCGGTAGCCTTTTTAAGTAACTTTAAGATTCATGCAAACTTTTAAAGGGGGTTTGTACCGAAGCAAACCTCCATCTTTGTATCTCGTAACTATCCTCGCGAACTATAAACTTACAATAACTAGATGATATACTGCATGTTGCCACACAATTGGATGTATAGTTTCTCAATATTGTGTAGAATACTAATTCAGTCCTTGTGGCTTCTATTATGTGAGAGCATTCAGTACAAGCAAAAAATATTAACATGAAATGTTGGGCATGTCATAATTAAATGCAATGTAATTTAAAATCCACTTATAATGCACTAACACACTAATGCATGTTTCATGATAGAGTATTGTTTTTTAGAAAAAAAAACATGGTAGAGCATTCTCATGCGTAGATCGGATGCATGCTAGTGGATTAAGTTATAAATCTGACAGTTACAAGAATTTTTATGATTTGAAAGCACACACGTTGACATATTTAAAAATAGCGGGGATCACTCCATTAGGCATATAGAATATTTAAGGTCAGAAGAAAAAGACAATCCGATTTCCTCTACAAATGGAAGATGAAGCTGAACCGAGTGAAGAAGAGAGGCTCGTGTGAATATATATATATATATATATATATATATATATATATATATATATATATATATATATATATATATATATATATATATATATATTACTATTCATCACCCAGGGTGCAGAATAAGTTATTCTTCATCCGAGGTAATCTTACGATCATTTCATAATTAAATTTCGAATTCAAATAGTTACATTCCTATTGATTCACTACGTAAAATTTGACATAAGAAAATAAAAATATAGGTCATAAGACAAGAAAATTTGCAGTTTATGTGTATTTTAGAGTATGTTTTTATGTCTGTAATTTTACATAACATAAAATATTTTTTACGGCGATTATATATTTTCTTACGGTCCCTTTTTGCGTCGGAAATAAAACAAAACTTACGAAACTAAATTTACGATGCATTGATGGTAAAATAGAGGAGGGGAAGAATAACTATTCCCCACCCAGGGTGACGAATAGCGCGACTATATATATATATATATATATATATATATATATAGACCATGCCCGCGATGGTTTTCAATTTAATTTTAAAATAAATCAGCACCAACCAAAATCACTCAAATTAAGTGAATTACAGCTATTTTGGTTTTTCCTTTCGGCCAAAAGGCTGAAATATTCACTTGAATTGAATTAAATAGTTGAATATTTTCAAAAATATTATAAAAATATTTGAAGTCCTGTGTACTACTGATATTGCTGAAATGTTTTGGCCGAATGGTAGATATTCCAGTGTCTACTAATTAATAAAATGACTAAAATTTGGTGAATTTCATCAAAATCCCACTGAAAGTGGAAACTAGTAGGCCCCACCTTTGGCAAAACAAGCAAACTTAGTGTTCAATGTTTGTACTTCAGCAGACAAAGATTGCTAAGAAGGCGATCACAGTCCGCGGGATTAAGGCTAGACAGTACTATTCTTGGTAACCAAACATGTGCGCTCAAATAACCAAAAGAAACATCACAACCGTGTGCGTGTGGATGTCTATAAATACGACCCTTACATTCGCTTCCTCGATCAACTCAACCTCTTTGTGGTCTAGGACCCCTCCTAGGCCTTTGAGGAACCTCTGTAGTGCATGCGGCTGAACAACTCGGCCAATCTTTCTCTCTTCTAAGTTCTTCACGGTTTAGACACTCACTAAACTTTATACAAACACTAAAAGTTGATAAAACTCTCGTCATTGCTTGATCGAAGTGCCTAGAAAATTTCAAGAGTAGAGCAGGACTGGGAGACACCGGAACGGTTTTTATGGCGAGCTCTCGCTTGGAGCGATTGCAGGCGTATGAGTCGGATGCTTCATCTCACCTTGTGTCATTTGCCTCGGCTCCGACACAGGTGACTCAGGCGGTGCTGCGGTGCCCACCACCTCCACTCTAGAGCCCCACCTGATGGCCACTTACAGGAGGGGTGATGGATTGAATGCGATGCCCATGACCAAGGCATGTGGTGCGTCTGCCGGCAACGAGGAGCCTACACTTTGGAGGATGACAAACTTCATGATCAAGTTTACTTGCACAACGTTTCGCTCCTTGCTCGGGACACCGACGATCTCGAAGACCTGGAAGGAGGACCTCAAAGTTGTAGGAAAGCCATGCAGAAAGGTGATATCACAAAAATAATTTACTGTGAAATTAGCAAGATGGATGTTCATATTCACAATTTTTAAGCGCAGATTCGAAAAAAATCATGAACTTGAAAAATGTTTGCACATTTGAAAAAGTTAACGGACTTAAAAAGCCACGAAAACAAAAGGCATTAAAAAATCCAAACAGAAAACCAAAAGAAAAAACGATCAAAAGAGCTTTTCCAAAACCGTCCGGAAGCTTCTAGAAGATTCACTAAACCGGTTGGGGGCGGTCTAAAAAAACAAAACATGACCTGATACATTGGTCATCGCATTACGTACAAGGGGTGTGCGGCAGGTACTGATTGCCAAGTGACACGAGGAATCCAACGATAAAAATGGTTTAGGATTTGGACGCATGTTTTAAGAGATAAAACATTTTGAAAAACAAATATACAAAAAAAAGGAAAAACTCCCAGGCTGCAGCCCTGGGGAGGTAACAGTGACCTTTGTAAGGGGTACCCATTAATTAGTGATTTCGGCAAAAAAGCCATGGCTAAATGCAAGTGATATTTGTCGCTTAGTGTGAGTCGTTAGATTCTCTCGCGTGAAGAACTTTTTTTCCTTGCATAGGAACTGGGCTAGCATGTTTATTTGTTATTTTCCGATCGAGAGCGAGCAATTGCTTCGCTAGTTCAGTAACATTTTTTTACCTTTTTCCCTTTCGATTTTTTTCTTTCTTCTAGTGTTTCCTTCGATTTTATATTTTTCCTTTTTTTCATAGGTTTTCCTCGTTTCTTTATACGTGTTTTTTTACTTTTCTTTGTCTTTGTTTCTTTCTTGGTTTCGTTTTTCTTTTCTTTTTTTTCCTTAGGCATTTTTGTGTAGTTTCCAGATTTTTCATCGGTTTTCTTTCTTTCTCGGTTTTACTATTTTTCATTTTTAAGTGGTTTTACTTTCTTTTTCTTTTTTTGATTTCCTTTATTTTTTTCATTTTTTGGGGGTTTCCTTGTTTTTCTTTTTTATATGGAAAAATGTTGATCATGTATATTAAAATGTTAAACGTTATATAAAGTTTTATATCATGTATTAAAAAATGTAGATCATACATTAAGTAAAAGCAGACATAAAACACTTGTTTTAAAAATTAATTGTGTATTTAAAAATGCTAAACATGTGATGTATAAAACAAAGGACATTGTGTGTGAAAAAAACATTTATTTCCATTAGATAAATGTTAAATACATGATCAAATTTTGCGTGCACATTCAAAAAAAAATTAAATACCTTATCAACTTTTTTATACAAGTTTAACATTTTTTAAATACATGATCACCATTCTACTCATACGCATTGTATATTTTTTGTATAAAGTTTTCGCGTATATGGGAAACAATTTGCAAATGCTTACTTAACGTTTTCCAAATACTTCATTAGAATTTCTTTAAATTCTTGATTAATATTTTGTAAATACATGATCAACTTTTTTTCGAACACATTGTATATTTTTTGTATACATTCCTATACATGAGAAACATTTTTTTCTATACACATTTAATATTTTTGAAATGCTTGATTTAATATTTTTCAATTTTTTTATGTAAAAAAATTATGATACATATATTTAGAAAATTTGGAAGTGTAAAAAATCTAAAAAAATTAAGAAGCAAAAAATTAAAAACAGAAAACTTGAAAGATAAACTGAAAAACTGAGATTGCTGCCTGCCTCCCGGGCGCTGGGCCGGCCTAGTGCATCGCCCGTTTCAGGCGAGGCTGCCCTACTTCTCACTGTAAGCGAGACATAGGCGTGCCTATGGCTATTATGCCCATGACACGTGAGAGCCTCCGCTTAAAAACACGAATGATTGGACGGTAAGGAAGCTGATGACACTTTAATTCTTATCTAGGTGATAATTAGAAAATCTGTTACAATAAATCATGTAGTGGGAGCACTAGTACATTAGACAAACCAATTAGCCGCCAAACTGCCAGTTTTTTGACACACCAGTTAGCAGCTATCTGGACGGGCTCATTGAAGCCTTTAAGTTAAAAAGTTTGAAAAAGATATTTCTAAGTTTCAAAATTATACATATTTGTGATAGATCTGTAAATTTTCATTCAAAATATTGTGTCTTGCAAGCTACACAAATAAAATCTCGGCCCAGCAAAATAAAAACTGGCCAATTTTCCTGTATGTATTTGTCTTTTTGGTGTATGCCACGTATGAAGTATATTGTTGTGAAAATTTTCTCGAACGTGTTATACATGTATTTCTGTGTGTACAATGTCTTTTTGTATTTATTTTTTTGCACAGTGGAATATATGGTATTTAAAAACCGGGAACACTAGAGCCCGTCCTCAGGCACTTTTCGCTATGTGACTCCATGCTGTTATCCATACGTAGTCTGGCCGAATGTAACAGTGTGCCCGACAATGAACAGACCGACCAGATCCCATGCGAACGCTTGGATTCTTCTTCCTGACGCCTTCCATTCTCAAGGCTGTACGCATCACTTATGTGTTGTTTTTCATCCCTATCAATGTGGATTACACTCCTTATTTAATTGACTGAGGCAAGAAGTGAGCATTGGCAAAGAAGTAGGAGGAACTGTGTGGTCGACTACTCTGTTCATATATAGCCGAGCATGAGCGCTTGGTGGCCTCACATACACCAAAATTAATGCAAAACAGATGGTTGTGTCTTTGACATTGATTTTACTTTACTATTCTGCTATGAAGGTTAATCCAACAACATCATGTCGTCCATCCTTTCACATGGATGGCGGCATGTGGATTGTCGTACTACTGAAATCATATGGGAAGTATCGCATGTGTAGCAGTGTTCTTGATATTTCCACGATCAAAGGACTCTGGCTATCACTTGAATAGGAGAGGAGATGCAAACATTAAGGCTAGGCAAGAATAGGGAGTACTGTCCCTAGTAACCAACCATACCCATACAAATAACTAAAATGCGGAAGTGTTTGTGCTCTTCAAACCGCACAGTTCCATTTTTGTTTCCTAGCTACACAATAGTGCGAGCCGTTAATTCGGGAGTTCAAGGATCGTTTGACGTGAGTTCTGAGTAGCATCAAAAGCACACTAGGAATGAAAGGCACCGGAATGCAGGTTGAGTCATCGAGTGTTTTACATGGGCCACACAATCCATCTGACGTCGTGCGGCTCCAGGGCAGAAGCAACAGAAGCAACAAGCGTTGGAGAATGCCTGGGACAACAAGTAGGTGGATCTTGGGCCCGCTTGCTCGATTGAAACATACATCATAGACACGAGTGCCCTCTCCATGCTTGATAGGGGCGCAGCCAAGCAACACCGGCCATGGCCTGGGGTGTAACTACAAGTTCCTCGTTAATTATAGCTATTGTGGCTAATGTTTATCACTGTTAATCATTGTAGCTATTGAATGGCCTGGGAGGTGACTTGATCCTACCTACGCAACTCAAACATGCTGACATCGCATGTTACAATATCATTTTCTCCCTACTTCGTTAATTTGTGTGGGATCCATTGTAGCAGCTTCGACCGTGGAATCTGCACACTTTGTTTCACTTCATGGTAGAAATTTTGTTTATCTTGTTTTCTTTCTTGCCAAAACGTTGCAACACTAAGATTTTGATTCGCAGTCCTCATCCTCATGTCCTCACTGAAGATCTCAGCGCGAGAAACACAATAATAATGAAAACAATTGTGATTTTGATGCAAGGTTCAAGAGATAAATCATTTTGAAAAATATCGAATTCATGAAAAAAAAAACTCCCATTCTCCTGTGCGGGGTGAGAAAACCAACCAAAACTATCTGGTTTAAGGTGTCAACGACCTTTACACGGGTATCCCTTAACTAGTAATTTCGAGAAATAGATGATTTCACTCAGGGCAATACAATGTATCGCTCATTAGCGAGCAATACCACATCTCGTCGCTTGCTTTTCCATTCTATTGACATGAATTCGATATTCACAAATTCGATGACCGTGCTAGTGTGAGCGCTCATAGGTAGGCTAATGACGGACCATTTAGTCAGGAATGAGACTCGCTACCTTCACTCGACGAACTAGTGCACACTAGTTTTTATTTCTACTCCTTTTTCACTTTATTTCTTAAAAATATCATGAATTCAAAAAATCTGTTCATAATTTTGAAAAAAGCTCATGAATTTTAAAAATATTCAGGTATTTCAAACAATGCTCGTGAATAAAAAAAATTCACAAATTGAAAAATCGTTCAAGAAACGTTCACCAATTTGGAAAATGCATGTGGATATAAAACATGTTCACAAATTAAAAAGAGAATTCATAATTGGCCATAAATACTACAAAGGATGATGAATTAACAAAATACCAAATTTCTACAAATGTCATGAATACAAAATATTACTCATGAGTTTAAAATTTTAATAAATTCCAAAAAGTTCATGAATTCACAAAAAAATCATAAATTTGACTTTTTTACGCATTTCAAAAAATATTCACAAATTTGAAAAGTATTTGAAAATTCAAGAGAAGTTCACGAGTTGTAAGAAATGACAAATTTGGAAAAAAAATGTTTGTGATTTTTTAATAGATTTTAGTTTATTTAGAAAAAAATCTGACCAAAAAATTTGAAATATATTAGCAAATTTAATAAATATCATGGATTTAAAAAATGCTCCTCAATTAAGAAAATGATCCCTAGTTTTGATAAATGTCCTTGAATTCATAAAATGTTCATGAATTAAAAAATTATGTGAATTTGAAAAATGTTCACAAGTTGGAATAGAAAAAAAGAAGAAACATAAATAAGAAATGAAACTGAAAAAAGCTGTGGAAAAAAGGAACCTTCCCAAAAATCTGGCCGAAGGTTCGGGAAGCTTCCTAATTAAAATCAGTCAAAGCAACCCTTTCTCATGGGGATTGGTAGCCTCGAATGGGACGACCCACTTATGAACACTAGTGGGTGATTGTTCTAATATGTATCACGAACGATGCATATTATTTGTGGTTTCCCTCATCCTTATCTCGTACACCTCTCTATCGCACAGCTTCTCCCTCGGCCTCCTCCTCCTTCCCCTTGCCATATTCGTACGGTGAAGAGAAGCACTGAACCTGAGGCAGAATGACATGGAGCTCGCTGAATGTTAAGGAATGATGATAACGTGGCCACATGAGGAAATAGGAAGAATGGCTGATGCAGGGAGGAGCGAGGAGGTGAAGGGATCACCATGGCTGGTCATGCAAGCCACGACGAGGCATGGTGTGACTGAAACTCTCTCATGGCCGCTGTATAGGTTCATCACAACTCGCGAGAAGATTCTCTCCTCTTGTCCCACTCTTCATATTGACTGACTTTCCCTTGCAGATGCAACATGCTAAATCTTTAGGATGAAAGCAACATGGGTGTTGAACTCGGTGGAGGTGGAGTGGAACTTGGACACGAGGGCGAACGACTTGGTTGTCATCCATTTGATGTGGGGGTGCAACAATTTTCACATCATGCTAGGTGTTGTGACTTTCACCTGTTGGTGCATATTGGTAGGCAATTCCACTCTGATGTTCTTTTTTCGTTTTAAGACAAAATGTGAATTTTATTAACTAGAAATAGAGCATTAAGGAGATACAAACACAAAGAGAACACACCCAACTTCCTCATAGCTATTATGCACACAACCAACATCGATGCATGCGCGCGCGCACACACACAATCACACTGACAACAACTAAAGTCATACAAGACCGAAACTATGTTATGGTGGAGTAAAAAGAAAAGAACTCCGAAGCGATTAAAACGGAGATCAAACAAAATACATAAGCAATCTCTTGACATCACAAGTACAAGGAGCAGGGTTCTTCAACAACAATGTCTTCAGAGAGGGAACAACACTCAAGCGTCGTTGTCACCACATCCAACCATCGAAGGCCGGATCATGGGTTTGCACCTAGAAGAACGAGTCCGAAAAAATCTGAGAATGCATTCAATAAGGTGATGACACAAGAAACATTGCCATTGCTAGGTATAAACAAATACGGCCAAACCTTGAGTTTTCACCCCAGAGCTGAAGACTAGTACTTGAAAATCACCATATCAAACTCATCATGTGTTTTCGCCACCACTTTCCATAATCCCAACAGCTACTTGCGTAGCATGGTCTTTACATGAGATGCCATGCAAGTAAAGACCATTCTTGCACAAGCAAGTAGTCGACTCGCGAGAAGAGTTGATAGCCACTGATGCATGGTTTCAAACAACGAAGGTCAATGTTGCACATTGCGACGAAGATTGAAGGAGGAAGGTCACCGACACCAAAATCCCAAATTCGGGATGCTCCGACAATCGCAGACTATCCACATGCGTCGTGGTTCTCGCCCGTGGCGGCAAATCAATCCTCAAAACATACTCGTCGTTGCCATCGAATCTAAAGATCCAAGACCCCCCGTCCCGTCACGACAATCACCTACTAGCGCACACACCGTCATATGTGCGCCCAAGTAGAGAACCAAAATATTAGGACACAATAGGCCTACATTGTCGCCTACGTACCTGTATATGGGATCATGGTCACCAGCATTTCGCCACCAGAGACCGTCGACCCTACCACAAAATAACTGCCGCCGCTACACAATCATGCCTTTTGCTTAGTCGCCGTCTATATTTCGCACCTTCGGAGCAACGCCACAGAATATGGGATCAAGTCTGATCTGTGCAGCTATAATAATGGTCCAAGCACCACTCAGGTGAGAGGCTCCACCGCACAGTAGCACGGCAGGAGCGAACAACAGCGACCCCAGCGCCCGACCTCCACGTCCCATAGTGGTCCGGCGACGACGGGGAAGAGAGTCGTCCAACAAAAGCCAAGGCAAGTGGCACTGTGACGAATCGATGATGTGCAACCACAAGTCACCGGCGAGAGGAGGGGCAGGGGAGAAAAGATCCCGCCGCCACCGGACACCGTGCGGGGCCTTGCCTCGATGATACCAACTAGTGGCAGTGAGGGCGAGGGGGTGGTTTTAGCGGCTACGACTCTAGGAGCCACCCGACTCGCCCTCGATAGGTTGGAACAAATATCATTGAGATCGTGACTAATTGGCTATCTCACTGGGCTGTGCTTTTAATAATAGATGGATTCCAAGTCGCATGATAGCTCTACAGTGAGAGTTAATGTATACGATACTCTCTAAGATGCATTTTCTCTAGTTATTGCCCGTCGCTTCACACATTGCAAATGTATTACTCAATGTTAACTCACCTGTAGGATTTGTCATTTTCATGTTGGTGTGCACAGATGGTATAATTTGTCCAGACTCTTCGTCAGTATGGTTTCTATATGTAGATTTAAATTGTATATGGAGAAAGTAATGTCTATCCTAATCAGCATGTTACATCATTTTGGAGCTGATTATGGTGTGTCCATAAATTAATATTAATCAAAGGAAGGAAGTTTTATGTGATTGTGCTTTGATGTGGATATAATTCATTTGATTATGATGGGAGTAATGAATGTAGGTGTTCATTTCTGATCAGGCCAAGAAAGAGAATTTGGGGAAATGATCATCAAAATTTTAGGGCGTCTTATGTGTTCTTATGAACTGGACGGAAGCAACTGATGCGTCCTTAAAACATATTATTTTCTCAGAAGTGAGAAGTTTTTGCCTACTAAACTTCGGGCACATAAGAGTAAGTTATTGCTTGGTTAAATTACTTTGGTGGACCAGAACAGCTTATTACTCTTTTGAGTGCTCTGTACACTCGTTCCTTAGGACATTAACTCTCCAGATGACAAAACAGATGAAGTTGAGATTGGAAAATTTGAAGAGAGTGCTTATGTTATGCCGAATATACTAACCCCTTCCCTCTTTACTTGTTATTTTAGACATGGAAATGATATCTAATATGCACCTCTAAATATTAATTGTTGTATTTAGATGTTAGTAAAAACACAATGAATGAAAGTAAATTTTATGTCAAATAGTACTGGCATTTGCAATACAAGTCGATATGTGTGTTTACTTTTAGTAATTTGGAATAAGTCTACTATGTGCATAAAAAATAATATTTCCATATTTGAAAAATGAACTGAGACATTATCGTTTTGCATATCATCAACTTGTCTTTGCTGTCGTAAGTGATTGTGAACAGTGTAACACATATGTATAAATCACGCCATTTTATGACACAAAATCAAGCCATTCGTTCAATGACATAAAACTGCTAAAATTTCACTTTCGACTTACTACATCAGTTTTGTTGAATGTTATCCTCTACTCCAGCTCCATCTGCAGAAGAGAGGTGTCAGCTTTTTGCTTACACGTAAGCAGGGACGAAGCCAGGTTTTGACCATAGGGGGGGGGGGGGGGCAAAGACAATGGCATAAGAGACTTTTTTCCCCTTAGGTTAACCCGCTTTCCACTAATTTCTTAACAGAATTAACCAACATGTTACAGTGATACAAGGAAAAAGAGATGCAGATCTGAGCACTGATAGATAGACAACAACGACACGAGGTAATCTATGAAATTTTATTAGTTGCATAATTTCTTATTAGGAGCTTGCATATCAATTAAATTAAGGTCCGGTTATTACCTTGGTTCTTGGCATCCTGTTATTCACCATTTCCTCTAAAGAGATATGCTTGAAACATTAACCACCTGATGCAATCAACAGAGAATAATTATTAGATATAATGTATTAAGAACTTCTAAATGTTTGAAATTAAATAATTATTGCTTACCTCGTGGCGGCATCCATGGAAGTCTTTAGCCTCAGTTAGGATTAGGTTGGTTCGCTTCACAAGATTGCACAGCATCATGTTTCGATGGTTGAGAACTTGAATCAACTTGTTTGAAAAATTTGTAAATCGATTCGGCTCTCTTCCTCTTCATGTATACACAAGCACAAATAAATAATTGGAAACTTTATAACTGATGATTCGACTCTCTTCCTCTTCCTCTTCACTTTGTGTTTGGATCAAGATGTTTGTATGATTATACTTTTATAGTTTATATTAGAAGCACGAACTAATCCGATGTAAACATAAATTACCTTTTTTCCTTAAGTTGTTGCCGCTCAACTGCGTGTCCGGGCTGCCGGCAACCGGCAGCGTGGCCGTGGATCGGCGCAACAGCGCCTGCCTGTCCCGGCGTCCCCTTTCCCTTCTCCACTTCTTGATGGCGGCGCGATGGAGGGATTCGAGCGGAACGGCGTGGAAACGAACAGACTAGCATCCATCTATCGATATGTGGCTTAGTGCGGTAATAACTAACAGTGCCTCTTTACTTTTCATGATGGGCTGTACCAGTTAGATGGGATGAGGATTTCTCAAAAAAAAAGTTACATGGGCTGAGGATATCTCAAAAAAAAGTTACATGGGCTGAGGATTCATGTTAGTTATCAAGGTCGAGGAAGGAGATAGGGGGGGGGGGGGGGGGGCAAGCAGTTTACTTACATGTACCTAGGCAGAAATATTACGGAATAGTCGATCCCTATCGAGGGACGACTCGATCATTGGGGGGGGGGGGGGGGGGGGGGGTCTCGCCCCCCCTCGTCCCCCCCTCAATCCGTCTATATTGTAAAGTTATGTGGGTCTTTCCTTATGGTGATCTATAGGAACAATGTTTTCCTCGACTCGATGGCCACAGAGATCAATCTGGAGGTCCCAATGCATGCTCCTATTTCTAATTTTACCACATGCTTGCTTTTTAATTTGTATTTAGCTTATATATAACAGATATTTACTCTACATGAATTCATGATACGGATTTACATTTTATATGATGAAAAAGCTGTTGATTTTGTTTTAGAGCCGATGGATCATGAATTCAGATTAGGTATATCATGAAAAAAATGTAATTAAAGAAAGTTATACGCTGAAAAAGTTGCTAAGGTAGCAAAATTATTTCGGAACTGGCAACATGTTCTGGAACTCCTTATGCATGCGCGATGGGGTTATTATAGCAATCTTTTTGTTATCATATAAGTTAGTCCATGGAAAGTATCTGGGAAGGATGTGATTTGCTACTAAGAATTTGAGGCGCAGTATTCTACACTAAGCTATTTTGATTTTGTATTCAGAGGAATCAAGGAGTTCTGATGTATTCCCCTCAAGTAAATGTACTTTCGTTAGTGCTATGCAGTATATTTACTGTTGTTAGTGTGCACCGGCCATCTTTAACATAATATCTCATGTATGCCCTTATGCCTTTTGAATAGAACAAATCCAATTATAAGATGCCACTAGAATATTATGGGCTTTGCTTTGAGGTGTTGGGTATTGTAGTTTAATTTGAATGACCTGTGATTAATAAAATTTAGTGGGCTTATGCTCCGGATTTTGATAGTCTTCCATTCATGGAAGTATTGTCAGGACCGGTTTTCTAATAAAACATTTATTGAAAAACCGACCATTATATCAGACCAGTATAAAAGAATCCTCCTTACTGGTAGACAAATCCTTGATACAGAAATCCAGAAGTACTAAATATTATACAAGGTTGAGCTGAGGCTGCTCAACAATTTATTACAAGCACGCCGATATTATACATAAAGGCGAATATGACACAAAGGGTATGGTGGCATAACTAATGACTCGTAATAAAAGTGATGGTGGATATGTCACAGTGAAGTGGATGACATGACTCCAAAATCTTACAGCTCATCAAGCGCCGGAGTGAGGCTCGATGATTTTATTAGAGAAGCGGAAGCGTATATAATACAAGTGGCCAACTCCAGGATTGCACGGGACTGACTGGGACTCCTCTAGGCGTCGGACTCGCTATCGTACTCTTCATCTATAAGATCGCCTTCATCAACATCTGGCTAAATCAACAAGTCAGGTGAGTACTTTGAATGTACTCGCAAGACAGTTTGGACATAAGATATAACGAATGCAAACATGATGCACATGAGCAGACTAGTAATGCAGACTCAGATAATAAATTTGCACTGCATGTTAAATAAAAAGGAAGTCAGGCGGTAGTCCTCCCGAAATCCCAATAAAATAGTTGAAGACCGATCGGGTGTCTGAAGCGACGTCTCAAAAGGAAAAATAACTTAACATGCCGCAGTCGGGCGTCAGGGCGACACCACATAAAGGGCTTATATTGAAACGTAAATGACAGTACGTGCCACAGTCGGACGTCTAAGTGACATCTCGAAAAGGGCTTATAATGAAACTAAATAACAAAGATGCCGCAGTCGGACGTCTGAGCGACATCACATAAAGGGCTTATATTAAAAGTAAATAAAAAGAATGCCACAGTCAGACGTCTAAGCGACATCAAATAAAAGGCTTATATCAAAGTAAATAACAAAAATGCCACAGTCGGACGTCTAAGCGACATCACATAAAGGGCTTATATCAAAGTAAATAACAAGAATGCCACAGTCGGACGTCTGAGCGACATCACATAAAGGGCTTATATCTCATCATTCGAATTCAAGTAGCTCATGAAGGTAACATCATTCGACAGAATACTCGGTACATGATAATAAACTGGTTAGTCCATCCACAGGAATAACATTCGGCCGGGTTTACCACTCTCAGTTTCATGCTTATTCTCCGGAGACTATCACTGAGACTGACATTGATACTGAGATTGACACTAATATGTTGATCAAAGTCCTTGACCATGGACATGGTTACTCGAATGGTTTTGACTCTGCAGAGTTTGAACTCTTTAACCATAGCCAACGGATTTCAGTAGTCACAAAGGACTAGTTCCGTTTACGGTATTTTAGGAGAAACACATCTAACCAGTACACACCCATTCCACATTCCGCTGCCAGGAATCACCCTAGGCAACGTTCAAGAAAAACTCTAGACGGGGAGGCTACAAACTCGAATAGCATGGGATCAAATTTATATATCGCGCTCTAAGGGGTGCCCCCTCTCGGTCCCAACCGGAAACACCCATGCCCCCTGACCGGATGACGGGCTTTAATCCAGGGCCATGGAACCCTCATCACGGCCCCTCTATTTGGTGTGTACAAGGAAAGAGGTTTGCAACTTACTAAACCGTATTCTTTGCAGAAAACATGTGGTAGCACAGAAGGGGACGAACGGGAACAAGACTTGATCCACGTTAATACTGGAGTTAAACAGTTGATATAAAACTGGCATGCTTCAACAATACCAGCTTGCAACCTATCATGCCACCACATGATCAGGTTATCTCACCATCATATGAACACATCGAATTTCGAAGCTCACTTGCAGCTTGCTTGCATGAAATATAACATTCACAAATGCTTATATAAACATGTCATGAGAAAACCACTTAAGCAATCATGAAAAACACTCATCATATCAAAGGTTCAAACATGCTTGCCTGGTTCGGAGTAGTCGGAGTCTAGCTCGGCGAAGTTAGCAGCTCCGTCACCTCCTTCAGTATCTACGTTATAAAAGAAATCGGATACTAACGTAAATACCGTGCGTGCATAAAAATTGTTCCAAATATTTTTCAAATAAATATGATAAAAAACTAGATAGAAAAATAAAGATGACAGAAAAAGAATCAACTCAAAATCATCTTCTGTTTAAAAATTATTAAGGTTTTAGTCCAGGGACTAATCTGTGATGAAACGGAAACTTTCCAGGGGCTAGTTTAAAAAACAAAAAACATTTCGGTTGGAAATATGCCAACCCAAAGGGAAAACGTACTTTGCCCGAAGGCGCTTTCAGAAAATGTTTCGAATAAAAGAGGAGAGGCTGACGAGGGGGTCCCGCATGTCAGGTTTAAAATCCCACCGCCGGCCGAAGCAAACGATGATTGCCGGCGACGATCGACGGCGATCCAGAGGAGGGCAAGGGTATGGTTTCACTCACGGGACAATTCCGCGTCGGTGGGTGGTGGATTTGGTCATCGGCGAGCACCACGCCGACGGCGGCTTCCACTCCGGCGGACGGTAGTTCGGTCGAGGATGGATCCCTCCGAAGAGAGCTGCAAACGCCAAATTGAAGCGCGGGTTAGGGGAGTGGGTGCACTAGGAGGTTCCTCCCCAAGTTTGAGCTAGAGCTATGCAAGGAATTGAGTGAATCAAGCTGGCTACCAGAGCGGGTCGTGGCGGCCGGAGTTGGGGAAGAAGGCCTCCTCGAGGTCCTTCTAGCGGCTGGGCGCGGCTCTGGTGAGGTGGAGGGGTGGTGCTGGGTCGAAGGCGAGCTCGGGGCCTCTATTTATAGCCGGCCCGAGGCGGTTGCCGAGAACGGGATCATTCCGGCGAGCGATTACGGCGAGGCAGTGGTCGGGCTGGAGGTTTAGGTGACTGGGCACCTTCGGATTGGTTCACTGGTTCCATTCAACAGCTAAGCTTGATCGGATTTGGCCTGCTCCCGTGGCCTCGACGGAACGGAGCTCATGGGCTCGTCGGCGGCAGAGAGCGCGCTCTGCGCCTCTCAGGCCACGTTGGCGGTTCTGCAGCACGCACAAGGAAGAGGACGGCCACGCGGAGGCTCCTGGTGGTGTGGGCGGTGCTGGACGGCGCCGTACTGCAGGGCTGGCCCCTGGTGGTCGCCACGGCGGTTCTGCCACCGCGAAAGACGCGGGAGTTGACTGACACATCGCCACAGACGCTCGCGACCGGCCAAACAACCGTGCGGCGCATTGGATAAGAAGAAGGAGCAGTGAGCAACGATCCAAGGCAGCTACTGGCGAGATTGACGAAGAGCCCTGACGAAAACGACACTGACGACTGAACCCAAGACTGAACTTCTGAAACTTAACAGGAACAGTGCCGGCCACCTGTTCGACGAAATGATTTATGGACATGCAAAATTCTTCTAGAGCTGAAACTTGGTGAAGTGATATCTTGATGCATCTGGAGACTACTTGAATTATCTCAGAATTTTTGGAAAAGAAAAAGAATGAAATTCACCAAAAATGGCAAATCTGGTCCAAACTTGCAGCAAGCAAATTTTGAAAAATTTGTACTGTGGACTAGCAGATCTTGATGGATCTAGGTTGAGGACACTAAGGACTAGCCAGAGGAATTTATTTGGAACCAAAACTCAAAGGAAATCTAGTAGTTCCTTTGTAAATCACTAAGGTCCAAATAAATGGCAGAAAAATATTTTGAGTTTAAAATAAATAGAATTAAAATCTAGGGGAAATTGAACTTTGCTGGACTTGATGCTTGACTTGACCCAAAGTGGGGAGGTGGGTTTTGTAAGAAAGTTTTCAACATAGGTCATGAAAAGAGAGTAATTTTTGAATGGGGAAGAATAAAATTCATAATTTATAGGAATTCTTTTTAATAAAAAGGAATTGTAAAAACCTTCCAAAATTATTTGTGTTGAGCCAACACAAGATGAAAAATCTTCAAGACCAAAAATCAAGATTGGGAAGAACTCATGAAATATTTGTCATAAAAAGATTTGAGAAGATGAGCCCCTTTTTTTTGAAAAATTCAAGTGACCTTCTTTAAATCAAATAAAGAAGTTGATAAAAATCAAAACCAAAATTTTGGGGTGTTACAACACCTACCCCCTTAGGAAAAATCTCGTCCCCGAGATTTCAGCTGATCCTCAAATAGGTGTGGGTACTCTGCCCGAAGGAAATCCTCTCTTTCCCATGTTGCTTCATCCTCGGTGTGATTACTCCACTGGACCTTGAAAAACTTAATTGTTTTCTGACGGGTCCTTCTTTCAGACTCCTCCAATATTTTTATTGGACGTTCCGTGTAGGTGAGGTCTGGTTGCATGTCAATGTTCTCGTGAGATACATGCTTTTCTGGGTTGCTTACACATTTCCTCAACTGTGAGACGTGGAACACGTCGTGGACGTCTGACAGTTCTTCGGGTAGGTCTAGCTGGTAGGCCACTGTGCCTCTTCGTGCAATCACACAGAAGGGTCCAATAAACCGTGGTGCTAGCTTTCCTTTAACTTTGAATCGTTGCAGGCCCCTCATAGGAGATACTCGTAGGTACACATATTCACCGGGTTCAAAGCTGACTTCACGATGTTTTTGATCGTAATAACTCTTTTGTCGGCTCTGGGCTGTCTTGAGTCGATCCCTGATTAGTCTAACTTTCTCCTCAGCTTCCTTGAGCATGTCTGGGCCGAAGATACGACTGTCTCCTGTTTCTGACCAATTTAATGGGGTACGGCATCTTCGCCCGTACAAGGCTTCAAAAGGTGCCATTTGTAGACTGGCTTGGTAACTGTTGTTGTATGCGAACTCGGCATACGGCAAGCTTTCTTCCCAACTGGTTCCATAGGTGAGAACACATGCTCTTAGCATGTCCTCTAGAATTTGGTTCACACGTTCAGTTTGTCCTCCAGTCTGGGGGTGGTATGCTGTACTGAATACTAGTTGAGTTCCCAGAGCTTGTTGTAAATGATCCCAAAATCTAGAGATGAATTGAGTGCCTCTGTCGGATATTATAGTCTTTGAAATTCCATGCAGACAAACTATACGGGAGAGATAAAGTTTGGCAAGCTTCTGAGTGGTGTGGGTTGTCTTTACTGGGATGAAATGTGCCACCTTAGTTAATCTATCTGTGATGACCCATATGGCATCATTTCCGTGTCGTGACCGAGGTAGTCCGACAATAAAATCCATTCCAATTTCGTCCCACTTCCACTCAGGTATCCTGTTTGGCTGTAATAGTCCTGCTGGTTTTTGGTGCTCGGCTTTAATGCACTGACATGAATCACAACATGCAATGAATGTGGCTATATCCCTCTTCATACTGTGCTACAAAAATTTTCCTGCATGCCCTTGTACATTTTGGTTCCTCCAGGGTGGATTGAATATGGAGCGGTGTGGCCTTCGGCTAGAATTTGCTGTTTGAGGTCCTCTATATTTGGTACGCAAAGTCTGTCTCCGTACCATAATATTCCCTTATCGTCTACGACGAATTCTGAAGCCTTGCCCAGACTCACTTTTCTTTTTATGCCTTCGATACTGGGGTGTCCATGCTGAGCCTTCTTAATCTGTTCCATTAGGGTGGGCTGTATTTCCAAATTTGACACATTGCCTTCAGTGACCATCACCAAGTTGAGTTTGGCGAACTCCTGCTGAAATTCAGGTCTCAAGTTCTGTAGACTGTCGTTGCCCGAGCTGGGGTTTCGACTAAGAGCATCTGCCACTACATTCGCCTTTCCTGGATGGTAGTGAATGCCAACATCATAATCTTTCACTAATTCCAACCAGCGCCGTTGTCGTAAATTGAGTTCTGGTTGTGTGAAAATATATTTGAGGCTTTTATGGTCCGTATATATTTCACAACGATTTCCAAGCAAAAAGTGCCTCCACTCTTTGAGTGCATGAATGACTGCTGCCAATTCCAAGTCATGAGTAGGATAATTTTCTTCATGCTTTCGTAGTTGCCTGGAAGCGTATGCGACTACTTTGCCTTCTTGCATTAGTACGCATCCGAGGCCCTTCCGGGATGCGTCACAATATACTTCAAAACTTTTGTGTATGTCTGGTACAACCAATACTGGTGCTGTTGTTAATTTCCTTTTGAGTTCTTGGAAACTTTTCTCGCAAGCTTCAGTCCATACAAATTTCTTATCCTTCTTGAGTAACTGTGTCATTGGTTTTGCTATGGTGGAGAACCCCTCAATAAACCTTCGGTAATATCCAGCCATCCCCAGGAAACTTCGTACATCTGTTACGTTGGCTGGTGGTTTCCAGCCAAGTACGGCCTTGACTTTTTCTGGGTCCACGGCAACACCTTCTTGGGTCAATACGTGGCCTAGAAAACCAACCTGTCTTAACCAAAATTCACATTTGCTGAATTTGGCGTATAATTGATGTTTCTTTAATTCTCCCAGTACAATTCTGAGATGTTCAGCATGTTCTTCTGGTGTCTTAGAGTATACCAGAATATCATCAATGAACACCACAACAAATTTGTCCATAAATTTCATAAACACTTTGTTCATGAGGTGGACAAAATATGCGGGGGCGTTTGTCAGTCCAAACGGCATTACTGTAAATTCATATAATCCGTATCTGGAGGTGAATGTTGTCTTAGGGATATCTTCTGTCCGTACTTTTAATTGATGATACCCCGACCTTAAATCAATTTTTGAGAAAACCTTGGCTTGTGCGAGCTGGTCAAATAAATCATTTATCCGTGGCATCGGATATTTGTTTTTGATGGTGACCATGTTGAGTGCTCGATAGTCTATACATAATCTCAGTGTCCCATCCTTTTTCTTGGCAAATAATACTGGTGAACCCCAAGGTGAGGAGCTGGCCCGTATAAATCCTTTGTCCAGTAATTCTTTTATTTGCTTCTTTAATTCTACCAACTCGGAGGGTGCCATTCTATAGGGTTTCCTGTAAATGGGGGTGGTTCCAGGTGCTAGTTCAATGATGAACTCTATTTCCCGGTCTGGTGGCATGCCTGGTAGTTCTTCGGGAAATACGTCAGGGAACTCACACACCACTGGAACTTTTCTTAACTCTGAAATGTCCACCTTGTTCAACCTTGGTTGCCGTGATATTGGTCTTTCTTGAGCTGCAATTTTTATCGTCTTCCCGTGATGATGAGTAAGAATTACAGTCCGATTGAAGCAGTCGATAAATCCCTTGTTGGTGGTTAACCAGTCCATTCCTAGGATAACATCCAGTCCCTTATTTTCCAATACAATGAGGTTTGCCTGAAACTTTAGTCCCTCAATCTCAATAACCACACCTTGGCAGTAACTCTGAGTGATTTGCTTAATCCCGGGGGACTTGATGGTCATGGATTTTTCCAAGGGAAGCATCGAAAAATCATGTTGCAAAGCAAATTTCTTTGAAATGAACGAGTGAGAAGCTCCAGAATCAAACAAAACCGTGGCATGTATTGTGTTGACAGGGAACGTACCAAGTATGATATCCGGAGCATTCTGTGCTTCCTCCTTGGTCACATGGTTCAAGTGACCCTTCTTGTGATTGTTATTGGGGTTGAAGTTGTTACACTTGGGTGTTGAATTATTTCCACTGTTGTTCGGCTTGGGGGCCGAGTTTCTTGGCTTTGGGCATTGTTTGGCATAGTGTCCTTCCTCTCCACAAGCGTAGCAAGTAACACCTGGGTGATATGTAAAATCCTTGTCTCTTGCATGAATTTTTTTGCTTGGGCGTGAAACAATGGTTGTGGATTTGTTCGCTCCAATTTTTTGAAAATCAATCTTGTTCCGGTTGTTGCGAGCATGAGTAGTCTTGTCCCTTTTGCGCTTGCAAAAATCCTCCAAGCTGCGGCGCTCATTTTCCAATGTAATAGCTTTGTCCACAAGTGTTTTGAGATCCGGAAAGGTGTGTACGACCAGCTGGCATTTAAGTGTTGGTGCCAGACCGTCCAGAAATGTTTCCATCTATTTATTTTCAGTCATATGCTCTTCATTGGCATAACGAGATAATTGAGTAAACTAACTATTGTACTCAGTCACTGTCATGCTTCTCTGCTTGAGGTCATCAAACTCCCTTTTCTTAATCCTCATAATGCTTCTGGGAATGTGCGCCCCATGAAAACCTTTTTAAATTCTTCCCAGGTGATGTTATTTTTATTGGGGTGCATGTGTAGGAAATTTTCCCACCATGATGCAGCTGCTCCAGTGAGGTAGTGAGGTGCATAAAGTACCTTCTCATAGTCCGAACATTGTGCAATAATTAACTTTCTTTCAATGTCTCGAAGCCAATCATCGGCCTCAAGAGGTCTATCAGTGTGAGAGAACGTTGGGGGACGTGTCTTTTCTAGTTCAGACAATTTGGAATGCTTCTGATTTGGTTCGTGGTGATTTCCCATATTGATAACATGGTTCATCATTTCTTGATGCTGCTGCTGGCTTTGCTCATAAAGGCGGCATACTTGAGAAAATGCTGCTTCACTGCCTTGCTGACTTGACTGCCCCTGTGTGAAATTGTTACTTGTCTGGGTACCATAATTTTCTTCCGGCGGACTTGGCATGGAACGAGTCCAGGGACGAGGCATTTTCCACTCTGGGGTATTTTTGCAGAATTCATGAGAAAAACTGAGTGGCAAAAATAAATAATTTTACAAAGGCGGAATTTTTATAAAACTCCAAGATTTTTCAAGAAAATACTTAATTGCGCATGGAGAAGGACCGCTCAGTACATATCTTACACGCAAGCCGTAATTATACAATACATCACTCAGGATGTGCGTACACATTCCTGACATATTATTTAGGCTAGTGCACTTCTCCGAGTTCCTACATGATGCGCACACAAACTACTTCTCACCAAACCTATATACATATAAACATATCATACAAGTTGGTACATCACACGGCTGCTAGGCGCACTCAGTCAGAGATGGTAAAAACTTCCCTCGGCCTGCCGAGGGTAAGACCCAGTGATGCTGGAGACTCAACCTCGTCCTCACTAATAGGCTCCAGGCGCGAAGTACTGGGTTGAGGAGCTGGTGCGGGCGCGATAGATGGTGCGGCACTGACTGGAGTAGGAGCAATGACTTGGTCAAACACTTCAGTGGTAGGCAGGCGGCGAGCGGTGGCTAAGATGACAGGTGTATAGGACGCTGAGGACGAGACGTAAGTCAGTGGTGGTGTTGTATGGAGGAGCTCCCTCCTGTTGGCGGAACAACCCTGAACTAAGTCCATACGAGCAGCCACAAAGTCATCCACGAGGTTATCAAAAGCTGCCTCAAGAGCTTTGAGATACTCAACCAATATTTTAATAGCCTCATCTCTCTCCCCCTAGCGCAAGCGAACGCATAGTGACAAGTGTATGGCACGTGGCAAGGGAGGTAGCGGTAGCGACGAGCCTTCATCGAAGGGAGGGCATCCCGGAGAGTAGCTATCGCCTCACGGACAGTCATCTGCATGGCATGCCTCTCCGTAGGCATGGTCATTCCCACAAATCGGAAGTGGCGTGACTCAGAACGTCCTCCCTTGAATTGCACCGCGGCCTGGTGCATAGACACGTTGTCGTTGATCTTGTGCTGGTAGAGTGTGAACTCCGGACGAGCCGATGGCCCGATCGCGACCTTGGTGATGGAGACGAGAAGCTTGATAAACCCCTCAGGTACATTGGCAAACACCTGTGACTCACAGTCGCTGCCAGCCATCTATAAAGGTAGACAAAAATTCCGAATAGTCAAATCATAAAATTATGATGACTAATAGAAAGTTGCTACATTTGCAAAATGTTAAAATAGCACTTATTACGCTAATAACCGATTAGCGATCGCACCTAGTGGCTTCCTACAGTCAGCCTGGCTCTGATACCAAGGTTGTCAGGACCGGTTTCCAATAAAATATTTATTAAAAAAACCGACCATTATATCAAACCAGTATAGAAGAATCCTCCTTACTGGTAGACAAATCCTTGATACAGAAATCCAGAAGTACTAAATATTATACAAGGTTGAGCTGAGGCTGCTCAACAATTTATTACAAGCACGCCGATATTATACATAAAGGCGGATATGACACAAAGGGTATGGTGGCATAACTACTGACTCGTAATAAAAGTGGTGGTGGATATGTCACAGTGAAGTGGGTGACATGACTCCAAAATCTTACAGCTCATCAAGCGCCGGAGTGAGGCTCGATAATTTTATTAGGATAGTGGAAGTGTATATAATACAAGTGACCAACTCCAGGATCGCACGGGACTGACTGAGACTCCTCTAGGCGTCAGACTCGCTATCGTACTCTTCATCCATAAGATCGCCTTCGTCAACATCTGGCCAAATCAACAAGCCAGGTGAGTACTTTGAATGTACTCGCAAGACAGTTTGGACATAAGATATAACAAATGCAAACATGATGCACATGAGCAGACTAGTAATGCGCACTCAGATAATAAATTTGCACTGCATGTTAAATAAAAAGGAAGTCAGGCGGTAGTCCTCCCGAAATCGCAATAAAATAGTTGAAGACCGATCGGGTGTCTGAAGCGACACCTCGAAAGGAAAAATAACTTAACATGCCGCAGTCGGGCGTCAGGGCGACACCACATAAAGGGCTTATATTGAAACGTAAATGACAGTACGTGCCACAGTCGGACGTCTAAGCGACATCTCGAAAAGGGCTTATAATGAAAGTAAATAACAAGGATGCCACAGTCGGACGTTTGAGCGACATCACATAAAGGGCTTATATCAAAAGTAAATAACAAGAATGCCACAGTCGGACGTCTAAGCGACATCACATAAATGGCTTATATCAAAGTAAATAACAAGAACGCCACAGTCGGACGTCTAAGAGACATCACATAAAGTGCTTATATCAAAGTAAATAACAAGAATGCCACAGTCGGACGTCTAAGCAACATCACATAAAGGGCTTATATCTCATCATTCGAATTCAAGTAGCTCATGAAGGTAACATCATTCCACGGAATACTCGGTACATGATAATAAACTAGTTAGTCCATCCACAGGAATAACATTCGGCCGGGTTTACCACTCTCAGTTTCATGCTTATTCTCCGGAGACTGTCACTGAGACTGACACTGATACTGAGATTGACACTAATATGTTGGTCAAAGTCCTTGACCATGGACATGGTTACTCGAATGATTTTGACTCTGCAGAGTTTGTACTCTTTAACCACAGCCAACGGATTTCAGTAGTCACAAAGGACTAGTTCCGTTTACGGTATTTTAGGAGAAACACATCTAACCAGTACACACTCATTCCACATTCCGCTGCCAGGAATCACCCTAGGCAACGTTCAAGAAAAACTCTAAGACGGGGAGGCTACAACCTCGAATAGCATGGGATCAAATTTATATCGCGCTCTAAGGGGTGCCCCCTCTCGGTCCCAACCGGAAACACCCATGCCCCCTGACCGGATGACGGGCTTTAATCCAGGGCCATGGAACCCTCATCACGGCCCCTCTATTTGGTGTGTACAAGGAAAGAGGTTTGCAACTTACTAAACCGTATTCTTTGCAGAAAACATGTGGTAGCACGGAAGGGGACGAACGGGAACAAGACTTGATCCACGTTAATACTGGAGTTAAATAGTTGATATAAAACTGGCATGCTTCAACAATACCAGCTTGCAACCTATCATGCCACCACATGATCAGGTTATCTCACCATCATATGAACACATCGAATTTCGAAGCTCACTTGCAGCTTGCTTGCATGAAATATAACATTCACAAATGCTTATATAAACATGTCATGAGAAAACCACTTAAGCAATCATGAAAAACACTCATCATATCAAAGGTTCAAACATGCTTGCCTGGTTCGGAGTAGTCGGAGTCTAGCTCGGCGAAGTTTGTGGCTCCGTCACCTCCTCCGGTATCTACGTTATAAAAGAAATCGGATACTAAGGTAAATACCGTGCGTGCATAAAAATTGTTCCAAATATTTTTCAAATAAATATGGTAAAAAAACTAGATAGAAAAATAAAGATGATAGAAAAAGAATCAACTCAAAATCATCTTCTGTTTAAAAGTTATTAAGGTTTTAGTCCATGGACTAATCTGTGATGAAACAGAAACTTTCCAGGGGCTAGTTTAAAAAAACAGAAAACGTTTCGGTTGGTAATACGCCAACCCAAAGGGAAAACATACTTTGCCCGAAGGCGCTTTCAGAAAACGTTTCAAATAAAAGAGGAGAGGCCGACGAGGGGGTCCCGCATGTCAGGTTTAAAATCCCACCGCCGGCCGAAGCAAACGATGATCGCCGACGACGATCGACGGCGATCCAGTGGAGGGCAAGGGTATGGTTGCACTCACGGGACAATTCCGCGTCGGTGGGTGGTGGATTTGGTCATTGGCGAGCACCACGCCGACGACGGCTTCCACTCCGGCGGACGGCGGTTCGGTCGAGGATGGATCCCTCTGAAGAGAGCTGCAAACGCCAAATTGAAGCGCGAGTTAGGGGAGTGGGTGCACTAGGAGGTTCCTCCCCAAGTTTGAGCTAGAGCTATGCAAGGAATCGAGTGAATCAAGCTGGCTACCAGAGCGGGTCGTGGCGGCCGGAGTTGGGGAAGAAGGCCTCCTCGAGGTCCTTCTAGCGGCTGGGCGCGCTCTGGTGAGGTGGAGGGGTGGTGCTGGGTCGAAGGCGAGCTCGGGGCCTCTATTTATAGCCGGCCCGAGGCGGTTGCCAAGAACGGGATCACTCCGGCGAGCGATTACGGCGAGGCAGTGGTCGGGCTGGAGGTTTAGGTGATTGGGCACCTTTGGATTGGTTCACTGGTTCCATTCAACAGCTAAGCTTGATTGGATTTGGCCTGCTCCCGTGGCCTCGACAGAACGGAGCTCACGGGCTCGTCGGCGGCAGAGAGCGCGCTCTGCGCCTCTCAGGCCACGGCGGCGGTTCTGCAGCACGCACAAGGAAGAGGACAGCCACGCGGAGGCTGTTGGTGGTGTGGGCGGTGCTGGACGGACGGCGCCGTACTGCAGGGCTGGCCCCTGCTGGTCGCCACGGCGGTTCTGCCACCGCGGAAGATGCCGGAGTTGACGTGACACATCGCCACCGACGCTCGCGACTGGCCAAACAACCGTGTGACGCATTGGATAAGAAGAAGGAGCAGTGAGCAACGATCCAAGGCAGCTACTGGCGAGATTGACGAAGAGCCCTGATGAAAACGACACTGACGACTGAACCCAACACTGAACTTCTGAAACTTGACAGGAACAGTGTCGGCCACCTGTTTGACGAAATGATTTATGCACGTGGAAAATTCTTCTAGAGTTGAAACTTGGTGAAGTGATCTCTTGATGCATCTGGAGACTGCCTGAATTATCTCAGAATTTTTGGAAAAAAAAGGAATGAAATTCACCAAAAATGGCAAATCTGGTCCAAACTTGCAACAAGCAAATTTTGAAAAATTTGTACTGTGGACTAGCAGATCTTGATGGATCTAGGTTGAGGACACTAAGGACTAGCCAGAGGAATTTATTTGGAACCAAAATTCAAAGGAAATCTAGTAGTTCCTTTGTAAATCACTAAGGTCCAAATAAATGGCAGAAAAAGATTTTGAGTTTAAAATAAATAGAATTAAAATCTAGGGGAAATTGAACTTTGCTGGACTTGATGCTTGACTTGACCCAAAGTAGGGAGGTGGGTTTTGGAAAAAAGTTTTCAACATAGGTCATGGCAAGAGAGTAATTTTTGAATGGGGAAGAATAAAATTCATAATTTATAGGAATTATTTTTAATAAAAAGGAATTGTAAAAACCTTCCGAAATTATTTGTGTTGAGCCAACACAAGATGAAAAATCTTCAAGACCAAAAATCAAGATCGGGAAGAACTCATGAAACATTTGTCATAAAAAGATTTGAGAAGATGAGCCCCTTTTTTTTGAAAAATTCAAGTGACCTTCTTTAAATCAAATAAAGAAGTTGATAAAAATCGAAACCAAATTTTTGGGGTGTTACAAGTATTACGAGTTTATGACCAAATAAACATCTATTTGTTCACCGCATTTAATTCTATTTAGGTTGAACCTCTTTCTCTATTTATTTATTTTGAGAGAAATAGCGAAAGTGTCCGGAAAAAAATAAAAAACATTCTGAATTTTTTTGGTGACAAACTTTGACAAATGTTTTCCATGCTTGCAAAGTTTCATCATGAAATGACATTCGTTGAAGTTGTGGCAAAAAAAGAGTCGATGCTCCAAAAAAGTTATTTTTGGAGTGCTGATTTGGTTTTTTTGACGACTTTCCACAAATTAATGTCAAATTTTGCCACATTTTTTTTTCTTCAGAATTTTTCAGAATATTTTTCATTTTTTCTGTTTTTTCTGTTCAACCGAGCTCATATGAGCTCGAGCTCAGTTAATCCGTGTTGGCGAAATAGGCATTTCTCTTACAATGCACGTTCCTCTCCTCCTGCGTAGATTGTCACTGCTATTTCTGTATTTTACATTGTGGCACTAGATAGCATGTTAAAACCTTGCAGTGTTATTATTCACTTATAGGCACACCGAAAATTGCACTTTTCATGTTTGAGAAGCAATGTAAATGTCTCTAGATATATATCTTGTAAAATTCGTGTGGACAATCACAACTTGCAACCACTAGCCAATACATCAACATAATGATTAGTCGGCGTGGCAAAGCGCATAATTGCTTCTAGTTAAAGTTGAGCAACAAACTGCGGTAGAAAATCCATGCCCTCCAAGTATCCAATCCAAAACAACACCACATAGATAGCACCCTTGGGTCTGCCCGTTTTGCCTAAAGGTACTAAGAGCAACTCCAACGCGCGTCCCAAATGGACGCGCACTTTGTCCGCTTTTCATCCGCTTGAGTCGGTTGCCCGCTCGAAGTCTGCCTTCTTTTTGTTTTGGGTCGGCCATGCACCCAAAGCGCGCGAGCCATTTCATTTCCATGCATAAATTAAAAAGGCCCGCAGCCATAGATCATGCCAGGGGCCATGCCATCCCCCAAAGCTCGTGCCAGCGTCATGCCAGCGGCCAGCAAGAAAAAAGCACCACACAGTTCATGCCGGCGCACTTGCCAGTGGCCGGCACACATGCCAACACATCAAAAGATACGAGAATTCGACCACGTCATCTCGGCCATGGTCATGTCAGCACACTTGCCGGCATAAAAAAAGGATGGCACTCTCCGCCATAGATCACTCGTCGTCAAACTTGAGCATGTTGGCCTGCATCTTCTCGAACCATGGCCTCTTCCTCGGCGACACGGTGTTCAGGTCCACCTTCATGATCTCCACCCTCGTCATCATGCTAGCCAGCAACACTTCTTTCGCCTCGGTCTCGGCATTGGGGGCCTCGATCTCAAGCATCTTGGCTTGCTTCTTCACCTCCGTCTCAAGCATCTTGCCTTGCTTCTCCGCATCGAGCTCAATCCTCCTCCTTTGGATCTCCATGAAGGTGTTCATTTGCTCCTCCTTGTCTTGACGACGCTTCTCCTTCCTTGTGTCCATCTTGCTCATCATGCCCTCCATGGTTGCAAGCAAGGCAATCGACACCGCATCGCGCTTGTCCTCCTTCTTGGAGTTTGTCTTCCCCCGCGGTCGTGGCTTTTCTCCCTCACCAGGCTCCTCCACGACTTCCTTCCCCCCACATGCCATGACGACAGAATATTGCACCTTGAACTTCTCCTCCTCATTGATGACCATCCAACAATGGGAGAGGTTGAAGGACTTGCCCTCATGTTGGACCTTGAATGCCTCCAAAGATTGGAATGCCTACAAATGAATAGCATGCAATCATATGGGCAAATGGGCATGCAAATGGACATGGAAGCATAACGGAAACGAAGACGAAGAGGGGCGCATGTATACCATACCTTTCATGCTGATGCAGCTCACGGGGCGTGCCTTGATGCTCTCAAGGGTGGCACAAAACTTGTTGCACTCTTGTTGCATCACCCTCCATCGCTTTGAGAGGGACACCCACCCACGCTACCTTTGCATTTGATACGTCGCAAACTTCTTGCGTTCATGGTACTCACGATGAACAGAAGCCAAAAGGTTGATGCCTTTTGTTCGGCGCCGACCTTGGAGTCTTGCCCAATGTCCCTCCAACACTCACAAAGGAGTTTGTCCTCGGACGGCGTGTTTGCCTTCGTCCGCTTGCTCTTGCCTTCGACTTCACCCCGGCTTGGTTGGCGAGCTCATCCTCGAACAAAGGCTCCCCGTTGAAGTCCATTTTATCCTCTTCCTCGAGGTCGTAGTCCTCCGGGAACTCGTGGTCAAGTGGGAACTGCCCAGGCCGACCTGATCATGCATGAAGGCGTCATCCATGCCAGCTTGATCATAGGTGGCCAGCGTGAATGGCGCTAGGCCGTCAGGCTTTGGGTCTCCTCGGGATCGTAGGCAGCCGCGACGGCACCACCAGCGGAGGCAGCAGCCACTACACCACCTTCGAAGATGATGTTCTCGATAATGAACGCTTGGTCGTTTCGTCGGCGGCGGCTGTCGGCATTCTGTCGAACAGGTTGCGGGCTCCGTGGAGCATGTCGGCTGGCATCTCCCGCGGGCGTTTCCTCGTGATGCATCGGCCACCGGCGTGGCGTTGAGGTCGATGGCCACGGGCGAGGGCCCGGGCGTGGATGGCGCCACCACGCTCACCTCCGACGAGCATTCCCCGGAGCAGCGGGAGGCTTGCGGGTAGACGTAGAAGCCGGGAATCGGCTGTGTGGCGGACGCGCGCGACGACTTTGGCAGCATCTTCTGAGGAAATGCCAACGAGCCCGTGCTGGCCAGGGTTCAACTTTAGGTAGATCACGGCCTCCCTCGTTGCCCTGGTGACTTGGGCGTTGGTTTCCTCCTGCTGTGCGGCGGTGATGAGGGTGGCGATGGCCGCCGCTTCGTCCCTTGCGTCCTGCGCGTGCCTTCGGCCCTTCCTCTTGGCCGACTGCACGGCCCGCTCCTCGGCCATCTGCTTCTTCTTCTTCTTGGGTGGCGTCGCGGTCTTGCGGGGCGCGCAGAGCTTGCCTTTGGCGGAGGCGACGGAGGTGAAGCCGGATGAGGCGAGGCCGGCGGCGGCATCGAGGGTCGGCGCGTCATCCATGGCGAGCGGGCGGGAGGGTTCTGGGAAAGTGAAGGGAAATGATGGTGGTTGTGCCACCGATTGGCGGGCCAGGGGGATGAGTAGGCGCGCGTTCGTTTCATGTCCACGCTAACGCAAATGAGACTCAAATTTAGACCTCGAATGGGTCGGAAGGCGGACGAAAAGCGGACGCCCGTCCGTTTGGGTCAGCGTGTTGGGCCAACTTTTTTGCCCACGACGATCCAAATGAACACGCGCGGATGAAATGGGTCGACGCATTGAAGTTGCTACGAGGAAAGAGATTCCAATCCCTCTCGTGAGCAGCTCTTCGCCTTCACTGTGCCCGAGCCTCAGAGGCTAGTGACGTCTGAAAGAGAAAGCCAGAAGAAGAGCTTCAAGAGATGAACTGAGGTATCCATTCTGTATTGCAAGCATTTAGGTTTTGATCTGTAGTTATAGCTACACGCAGGGACGGAGCCAGGTTTTGACCATAGGGGGGGCAAAGACAATGGCATAAGAGACTTTTTTTCCCCTAGGTTAACCCGCTTTCCACTAATTTCTTAACAGAATTAACCAACATGTTATAGTGATAAGAGGAAAAAGAGATGCAAATCTGAGCACTGATAGATAGACAACAACGACATGAGGTAATCTATGAAATTTTATTAGTTGCATAATTTCTTATTAGGAGCTTGCATATCAATTAAATTAAGGGCCGGTTATTACCTTGGTTCTTGGCATCCTGTTATTCACCATTTCCTCTAAAGAGAGATGCTTGAAACATTAACCACCTGATGCAATCAATAGAGAATAATTATTAGATATAATGTATTAAGAACTTCTGAATGTTTGAAATTAAATAATTATTGCTTACCTCGTGGCGGCATCCATGGAAGTCTTTAGCCTCAGTTAGGATTAGGTTGGTTCCTTCACAAGATTGCACAACATCATGTTTGGATGGTTGAGAACTTGAATCAACTTGTTTGAAAAAATTGTTAATCAATTCGGCTCTCTTCCTCTTCATGTATACACAAGCACAAATAAATAATTGGAAACTTTATAACTGATGATTCGACTCTCTTCCTCTTCCTCTTCACGTTTGTGTTTGGATCAAGATGTTTGTATGATTATACTTTTATAGTTTATATTAGAGGCATGAACTAATCCGATGTAAACATAAATTACCTTTTTTCTTCTTTAAGTTGTTGCCGCTCAACTGCGTGTCCGGGCTGCCGGCAACCGGCAGCGTGGCCGTGGATCGGCGCAACGGCGTCTGCCTGTCCCGGCGTCCCCTTTCCCTTCTCCACTTCTTGATGGCGGCGCGATGGAGGGATTTGAGCGGAGCGGCGTGGAAACGAACAGACTAGCATCCATCTACCGATACGTGGCTTAGTGCGGTAATAACTTTTTTTTTGAGAAAGTAGTGCGGTAATAACTAATAGTGCCTCTTTGCTTTTCACGATGGGCTGTACCAGTTAGATGGGATGAGGATTTCTCAAAAAAAAGTTACATGGGCTGAGGATTTCTCAAAAAAAAAGGTTATATGGGCTGAGGATTCACGTTAGTTATCAAGGGCGAGGGAGGAGATAGGGGGGGGGGGGCGAAGCAGTTTACTTACATGTACCTAGGCAGAAATATTACGGAATAGTCGATCCCTATCGAGGGACGACTCGATCGTTGGGGGGGGGGGGGGGGGGGGGGTGTCTCCCCCCCCCCCCCCTCTCGTCCCCCCCTCAATCCGTCCCTGGCTACACGAGTTGCGGATTTGAGCCCCTTCCTTTGGATCCTAACTCGATTGTTGAACAAAGAAGTGGTCGTTTTCCCCCCTTTTTCTGGCTTGATTTCATTCAACTCTCGATCCCATGATTGATGGTTGTTTTGTCCTAAACTCATACCTCTTACTTTATCCAGGCTGTTGATTTTCTTCACTACTAGTTAACATGCACTTGCAAGTTG
The DNA here is from genome assembly GCF_018294505.1 of Triticum aestivum. Lineage (NCBI taxonomy): Eukaryota > Viridiplantae > Streptophyta > Magnoliopsida > Poales > Poaceae > Triticum > Triticum aestivum. Next base: position 609,467,411 of record NC_057806.1, on the reverse strand, counting down.
CAACGTAAGTATTTTTAGGAAGAAAATACATGGTCATCTTAGTTAATGGGTAAACATTTCAATAAAAATAAGCACAAACAACTACTAATAAATATTACAAAATCAATAGCTGGTAATAATGTACTAACAATGAAACAACGATTTTGATTTAGCGCATGAACATTTAATTTATTTGTTGTTTGAAGGGAGGATATTTCCTTTGCCAAGGGGAGTTACTAACATATGCAAACTTTAGAAAAATTTCAAAAACTGGATAAGCTGGTATGGAATAAGCCGCTCCACACTGTGGTCAATTGAACGGGGATTCAGACTGCAGTTCTGAGAAATATTGTCCTCTTATTAGTCTCCAAAAATATGCAGATTTATCTCCTATATAATCCGTGACGGTTTTCTAGAACAAAATTTATGCTGTTTTTTTTAGAATAATAACAAATTTATGCAGTTGTGATCTATTCGAATCTTGGGCCCTGGCGGAGCTACGTGACAGCTGACCTCGGCCAGGGCCCGCCCAGAGCTGGAGCAAAAACCAAATCCACCTAGGCCCAGCCCACACCATCTGACCAGCACAGGCCAGCAGGAAAAGATTTCTCCAAAAAAAAAACACCCAGGAAAAGAAGAAGCACCTAGCAGCAGCCGCCCGCCGCCGCCCCCGCCGGATCGTCACACACAGCAGCCGCCGGACCCCGCAGCGCCGCCGGCGGCCAGCGGCACAAATCGGCCGCCGCCCACGGCCGACCATCCCACCGGCACACAGCAGCGCGACGACGGCGAGTCAGCCGTCCCACGGCCCCACGGCAGGCGGCCACGCAGCCACAAGCTGGTGGCAGCGGCAAGCCGGCGACGCAGCTCCTTCTCTGAATCTGATCCTCTCCAACTTTTCTTGAATCCCTGTAAGCTGTACAGGTAAGTTTCTTTGATTCCCTCCCAATTTCTTTCAGTTAGGTCATTGTCTATTGGTATGGGTACTGTGGTAGCATGAATAAACCACTGAAGATCTTGTTTTTCACTCCCTCCGTCCCGAATTACTTTTCTTAGATTTGGGACGGAGGTAATACAAATCTAAGACAAGTAATTTGGGACGGAGGTAATACATTTTATGCAAAGCCATTGTTGTTGGTCGGACCCTTCCCCAGACCCTGCGCAAGCGGGAGCTACATGCACTGGGGCTGCCCCCCATTGTTGTTGTTTACAGTTTATGCAAAGGCATTGTTAAAATGTCCATTTGACAGATAAATAATTCACTCAATTCGTGTGTGGTCTTATATGTGCAAGCTTTTGTAATGGACAACTAAACTAGTCTAATGGGGAAACTGTATTTTGGTATAGTTTCTTTTGTTTATATCTACTAACTTGATCTTGTAACAAAGGGGAACAGAGGGCACTTATTAGTAACAACGATTCAGAATTTGAAAATTTCCGAGTTCCTTTTTAGCTTGGCCTGCCCAACAATTTGTTTCTGCCCATCTTATTTTGGTGGGTTATGCATCGGATGCATCGACTCCTGTCTTAATTAAGCAAAGCAAATTGCAAAGAACCTTAGGTTCAGTTTACGGTTGCTGAACTTATGTTATAATCTTCTGTAGAAAGATAAAATGGAGAATCTTTTTTGTTAGCCAGTCGGTAAAATATGCAAAATCTGGTTGGGCCAAATGGGAGGTACCATAATCAACTCTAGTGCAAAAGACAGTTTGTACTTTGGCAGTTCATTTGCTAAATGCCATGATTCCAACAAATGTTGGTGGGCTGCTACACTGAGAAGTTATTTTACATAGTTATGTTTCCTCAAAAACAGAAAATACCAGGGCAAAGAGAATAATCCCTTAACTGAGGAGCAGCGTCTAGGTTACGACAAGACATAATTCGTGTCTTGCCCAAATTTGCTTCATAAATTATTATAGTTCGTGTGGAAATTTATTGATGCATTGATTGTAATGTGTAAGTTCTATTGAAAATCTGAAGTGCAACTTGCTGGATTCATTTAGTTTAAGCTAATGATAATTCTTTTAGGCTGTTGTGGTATGGCTCGGAGTTTAACCGAGAACAAGACCAGAACCGCTCTATTTGTACTTGTGGTATTTGGGCTCTGTTCCTTCTTCTACCTCCTTGGTGTATGGCAAAGAAGTGGCTTTGGGAGAGGGGACAGCATAGCGGCTGTGGTGAATGAGCAGACCAAATGTCTGAAACTGCCAAATCTGAATTTCGAGACCCACCATAGTGCATCGGATCTTCTGAACGACACTTTCAGTTCTCAAGTCAAAACTTTTGAGCCATGTGATGCAGAGTACACCGATTACACTCCTTGCGAGGAGCAAAAGCGTGCAATGACCTTCCCTAGGGATCACATGATATATCGGGAGAGGCATTGCCCACCTGAAAACGAGAAGCTGTACTGTCTGATTCCAGCACCAAAGGGTTATGTTGCTCCTTTTCCGTGGCCAAAGAGCCGCGATTATGTTTCTTATGCCAATGTGCCACACAAGAGTCTTACGGTTGAAAAGGCCATCCAAAACTGGGTGCACTACGAGGGCAACGTTTTCAGGTTTCCTGGTGGTGGAACGCAGTTTCCTCAGGGTGCAGACAAGTATATAGAACAGCTTGCTTCTGTTATCCCAATTACCAAGGGGAAAGTGAGAACTGCACTCGACACTGGTTGTGGGGTATGTGAACGTCTTAGCGTTGAATACGCAAACATATGCTCAATGATAACCACATTGTTGTGCTATACACTTTAATTTTTCTTTGCTTTTTTCATAATTTTGTTTAGGTTGCCAGTTTGGGTGCTTACCTGTTGAAGAAAAATGTTTTGACTATGTCATTCGCTCCAAAAGATAATCATGAGGCACAAGTACAGTTTGCACTGGAGAGAGGCGTACCTGCATATATCGGTGTCCTTGGATCAATGAAGCTCTTATTTCCATCCCGAGTCTTTGACATGGCACATTGCTCAAGATGTTTAATTCCATGGAGCGGAAGTAGTAAGAACGCTTTTAGAACATTTCATGGTTGACTCATATGGTCTCCATAGAAATTCTGAACCTTTCGCTCTTGTTCTACAGACGGTATGTACATGATGGAAGCTGATAGGGTACTTAGGCCGGGTGGGTATTGGGTACTATCAGGCCCACCCATTGGTTGGAAGATTCACTACAAGGGATGGCAACGGACCAAAGACGATCTCCAGAGTGAGCAGAGAAAAATAGAACAATTCGCAGAACTTCTTTGCTGGAAGAAGATATCTGAGAAGGATGGTATTGCTATATGGAGAAAGACATTAAATGGCAAATCTTGCCCGAGGAAACAAGATAATTCAAAAGTTGCCAAGTGTGAGTTGACAAGCGAAAGTGATGTATGGTGAGTGTCATTCCATCTGCCACCCTCACAAAAAAGGAGTGAATCTTATCTGTACTGTTCTACCTTTGTATTCAATTTGATTTGTTTCATTACATATCTACCTACAGGTATAAGAAAATGGAAGCCTGTATAACTCCGCTTCCTGAGGTTAAAAGCGTGTCAGAGGTTGCTGGTGGTGAACTAGAGCCATTTCCCCAGAGGCTCAATGCAGTACCACCTCGGATAGCCCGTGGTTTTGTACCTGGGTTCTCAGTTCAAACATATCAGGAGGACAATAAACTCTGGCAGAAACATGTTAATGCTTACAAGAAAACCAATGACTTGCTTGATACTGGAAGGTACCGCAACATAATGGACATGAATGCAGGTCTTGGTAGCTTTGCTGCTGTACTGGAGTCTCCAAAGCTGTGGGTCATGAATGTCGTTCCGTTCATTGCAGATACTTCTACTTTAGGTGTAATCTATGAGCGAGGGTTAATAGGAATGTATCACGACTGGTATGTAAACTGCCGTATTGCTCTCCTGGTTTCATACTTTGGTTATCGCATTTTGTTTCTCACTTATGTTCGTTGTACATTGTTTCTACATTTTGGTAGCTTTGTTTTTTGCAACAGACCTTTTTACTTTTGCTGGTTCACAATGTGGGGAACTTCTCTTTTCTGTTATGAAGTGCATTTACTTCATGAACACTATAAAAAGGGTACTCATGTATTGTTGTGTGTGAAGATAGAAGGATGTCAATATAATCTCCCGTGTGCCAATATCAGTTAAACTCTATATAATGGCATCTCTTGTTACCAAACTCACCTGGGAAACTCTTCAATTTGTGCTTTTGTTAAATGATGATGCACATGTGCCATGTATTTGTTATTGTGCTTTTAGAAATACGAGTTTGCAGATATGCAACAGTTGTACTTCTTGTGTTAGTTTTTGATATAGTTCCTGAGAAGCTTCCTTTTTATTTGTGTGAATCATAGTTTATTTCTTCTTGTTACAGGTGTGAAGGGTTTTCTACTTACCCAAGGACATATGACCTCATACATGCTAACGGTGTCTTCAGTTTGTACCAAAACAAGTAAGCATTGAAAGACCAAGATGTGCTTCTAAATCTGTAGACCTTGTTGGCTGATATTGTCTGATTATTTAAAAACAGGTGTAAATTTGAAGATATACTACTGGAAATGGACCGGATCTTACGCCCAGAGGGCGCAGTTATAATCCGTGACACGGTTGACGCTCTTGTAAAGGTGGAGAAAATAGCCAATGCCATGAGGTGGGAGACAAGACTGGCCGACCATGAGGGCGGCCCTCGTGTGCCCGAGAAGATCCTCTTTGCAGTTAAGCAATACTGGACTGCCGACAGCAAGAGCCGCCGCTAACATGTCTGGATTATTTTTCTCGTTTCACTTCAGGATAACTTTATCCCCGGCAGCGTTAGTTGCAAGTACACATTCGACTGCACGTAGAGAACTGAAGAACCAAACCAGTGATAATCTAGAGAGTAATCTGTTTTCTAGTCATGGTTGGTGTTGTATTTTTCTTTATTTTTGTTTGTGTTGTATTCTTGTTTATTTTTGTTCCTGTTGTATCTTAGAAATCCATGAACTGGAGAGATATTGCTGTTTCCTGCAGTACTGAAGCTGAATAACATACTAGGGACAGTTTCGTTCATACTCTTTTGGAGAAGAAATGTGCCATACGAGCTGCCGCTGCCCTCCACCTGTCCGGCCGGCCGGCCAGCGGCCAGGTAGTAATAGAGTATAGTAGACATCGCCCGTGGAGCTGCCGGCCCCGAACAAGGTGAGCGGAGGCTCCGAGGCGACGACACCCAAGTCAATTTTTTTGATACGCCCCAGGCAGGCACAATATAAGTGAGGCGACGCCCAAGGTTAACATCCTCTGCAAGGTGACTTGTAGCTTTGTGCTGTGATGGCCGACCAACGTAGAGGCCATCGTCTGCAGCCACAAGGAGTGGGTGATGTTGAAGATGGCCGTGGGACTGCGGAGCTCCGGCAAGACATAGGTACTGCTCCGGCTCTGCAGCACTCTTTTATTCATTCCACTAAAAAAAGCACTCACAATTTTTGCATGCACTTACAAATTTCCTCCAGTATATATATTTTGAGCACAAATCCAGCACGCTGAACGTATGCCGCTTTTGAGGAACTTTAGGCCAATTAGTGTAACTACTTGGTATTCTTTGTCCTTATGTATGAACTAATAAAGCCAATTATTCAAGCTAATTATCGTTCTCTCAACTAGGATGCTGTGGTGTGGCACGGAGCTCAGCGGTCGAAAACAAGACTAGAACCGTCGTACTTGCGGTTATGGTAATCGGCCTATGTTCCTTCTTCTACCTCTTGGGCGCGTGGCAAGCAAAACAGGTTGGAGGAGGGGACTGCATAGCAAGAAGGCTGATTGAGGAGACGAAATGTGTGGTTCTGGAGGGTCTTCATGTGGAGACTCATCTTGTCCTCGGTGACAAGCCCTCGTGGAGATGATTGTATCATCTTCTATGTTTACCCAATCAATATTGGTAGATTTATAATGAAATATGCTCATATGGTGTGTTATTTGGTGTTATAAGTATGTTTTCGTATTTGACAGTGTCACGGAGCGTAACCATAAATGCTGCCCAAATATCTGAATATGGAATAACTAACTAATCACGTGTTGAGTCACTAGAGTTCACATCGTGTCGCTCTCGGGAAACCCTAGCCCCCCCTCCTGGGGGGACACACGTAGCCAAGGAAAGTAGATAGGCTAATCATGCCATAGATTGCAGCTAAGGCTGGTCACAGTGGGGAGGAACTTAGGAGTAACATCACACACTCCAATACAACTTTGCTTGTGTGGCACGTATTTAATGAAGAGAGAGGTGCTTGTGGTAACTAGCTAAGTTACCGGAACATCACACACTCCAAAAAACAATGAGTCTATAACCTAATAAATACATCGTTGCATGACACTACATAGATGTTCCTACCCACTATGAAGGTAGTAACATAGTCTAGGAAAGTGTGAAGTTACTAGCTTATGTTCTTGCCCATTGTGACCAACCTAAGGGGCTTGTCCCTTGTATGCTAGCGGTTCTTGAAGATTCAACACAATGTGGTGGTCCCTAGCAGCATGGTGGTCCAAGCAACATGGTGTCACATAGCTAATACTTCCTCTCCTAGTGGCGTGGCATTATGGCACTACTCCGAGTGAAGGGCCACTCGAGGTTCCAACTCCAAGCGGCGTGGCTCTGCTTCCGACTGGTGTCCTCAGCCAATCCCGAACATCTCTCATTGCATGGTTTGGGATGCCCGTTCTGGCAGGTACGAGCCCCTAGGTTGATGGGCTTGGTTGGGCTTCCTTTGGTGAGTCGATCAATGGTGATGGTGGTTGAATGGTCCAAAAGATCATGGGTCTGGGATAGATGAGGCTAGTGAAAAAAGCTAGGCTCCGACTTCGATTGGAGTCAGGAATGGTGGCGTCGTGGAGGTGGTAACTTGTTGGAGGTGTCGTGTTGTAGTTCTCACAATCCTGGTCAAGATACTCTAGGGAAAGTGAGATTTGGTTCTGGATCGGAAGAATGCGACGCTCGGCGATGTGCTCTCCGTGTGGAGCGTTGTTTTGGAGAGGGATATGGCTGGAGGGACCAGTGCCAGAGGTGGGTTTTCATTGGGAGCTTGCGTATCAGAGTTCGCAGCAAGGTTTCTGGTAGTCGGCTTTTGGGTGTGTCCTCAAGGTCGTCGTAGTGTGCCTACTCTTGTGAAGTCAAAGCTACTGTGATGTCTTACTAGAGCACATGTTACATGTAGTCAACTTATGACGGTCGTCTTTGGATGCAAAACTTGCATACTCTCCATCACTTGCCTCCAACAACGGATTTGTCTTGTCTTTAGCTTGTGTGGCCAACTGTTTAGTCCATAAAACAATCTGGACTAGCAGGGCTGCTCGTGTGTGACTCCTCTACGATGGAAATGTTCACTTTTTGTTATACTGACCTGTATTACAATAAATGGACCGACACCGCTCCATCACAAGCCTCAACCCGCGATGGAGATAAAGAGCTACCTGGTGCTCGTGTTCTAAAACGCCGCTCTTGTCTTCTAAGGACTAGTTTGGTTGCAAGGGGAAAGTATCCCAGGGCTCTAATCCTCCACATGGAGATTTTCATGGCCATCGAGGATCCTCTCCTCCCACCACGGGGAGATCACCATGTCTGTTTCCATGATAGGGGAGAGTGGAGGAGATCATGTCCAGGAAAGCGGTAAGGAGGTCACTAGGTGCGCGTTACGTCATCACGCCTCTCGCGCGTCCGTCGTGGCTTTGCTCCCAGACCTCTCTAGGCGTGGATCTCTCACCCCGGGAAAGGATGGGGATCAAGGTAGATTATCCCCAACCAGTGAGGAACCAAATCTCGCGGGGGGGGGGGGGGGGGGGGTTCACTGGCCAATTTGCCTCGTGGGCTCTACGCCTTGTTATTTGACAAGGATCTCCCGGGATCACGGGCTACCAAACTAGCCATAAAAGGATCTCATACCGGGAAGATGAACCGTACAGGTACCTACTTAAATACTATTTTTCGAGCTAAACTTAAATACTATATAGTCTCCCGCATCTCGCTAGTACTAATTTTGTGCATTGCTTTAGAAAATCTAACGAGGTTGCCCATGAGCTAACGCGGATGGCCAAGGGCCCTGTTAAGCAGCGCACAAACGAGGTTGCATAGGAGCGCGACACATAGGGTCCACACACAACTGGCAGATGCATCAAACTTTTTTTTTGTAATGCACGATGCAAAAATACGTGAAAAAGGAGCGAGCTTGTGAGGGTTCGAAGTTGTCACCTCGCACTCTTGAAGCGTGCTGCTAGCCACTCGAGCTGACACTGGTGATCATGGGAAGCCACAATTAGATCATACAACAGTGTTGAGATTTCACAACATTTCTTAAAAATTGTGAACAATTTTAAAAAGCCGCAATATGTTTTGAAAAAAGGCAAATATTTTTTGCACTTTCAAAAAAATACGAAAAGTGTGCACATTTTTTGCAATTCCAAATTATTTTGCAAAACTTGAATGGTATTTGAAAACATGAAAGTTTTTTGAAATCCAGATTCTTTTTTCAAAACATAAAAAATTACTGAAAAACTGAACATTTTTTCCAAAGCACGAATTATTTGGAAAGCATGAAAAATATTTTTGAAAAAACAAACTTTTTTAAAAATAACTAATTTTTTTTTGATAATACAAATACTTTTAAATTTCAAATAATATTTGAAAACACGAATAATTTCTAAAATTCAGAACAAAATTTAAAGACACAAATATTTTTTGAAAATGCGAAAAATATGTTTTTTTGTCTTTTGGAAATGAAAACTAAATTTAAAATTTTGTTTTTTTGGTAAAACAAGAAATAATTTTGAAAATTCTGAATAATTTATGAAATTATTATTTTTGAAATTTATGAAAATAAAAATATATGTAAAAAACAATGAGCAAAAAAATGAATGAATAACCAAAAAAAGAATGAAAATAAAAAAGTGAATGATAAAAAAAGGTAAAAAAACTGTCCTGACAACCTTACCCAGAACGTGTTAAAAGGTTCCCGAAACCGAACAAACGAGGTTGGGTCTGCCCAGTGCGCTGGACCCTCTAGGTCGTTAGCAACTAACCGATGAGCGCTCGTTCCCAGCCTTCTGAAGGGTTATTTGGGTATTGCCTTGGCGCGCTCTCAGCCGCCGTAATATGTTGCGTTCTGGATGTTTTTTTTGATTTTTTTTCCTGCATGCGTTTTCGGCCTTTTAGATGGTTTTTTTTTCGGATTTTCTTGGCTTTTTGGTTTTTCACCAATCTTCCTTAGTTTATGGAACAAAAAAGTCGGGGAAATTTTTTGCATGAAAAAACATGTTTTTCCCCTTTCGTGACAGGCACAATTTTGCTTCCGCGAAAGCCATGGTCGTCCCTCTTGAAAACAAAAAAACATATGTTCTCTTTTTTTTTCAAAAGGGTCACAATTTTGATTCCGTGAGAAGCACGGCCATGCTTTTCGGAAAGGAAAAAAGACGTTTTTTTCTTCTTCTTCCGCAAGAGGCACGGTTTTGCTTCGGCTAGAGGCATGATTATGCTTTCCCAAGAGACACGGCTTTGCTTTGGCGAGAGACATGATTATGCTTCCACGAGAGGCACACAACCGTGTCTATCAGAAATGGAAAAAAAAACACGTTTTCTCTTTTTTTTTTCTTCGGCAAGAGAGACGGTTTTGCTTTCGCGAGAGGCTTGGTTTTGTTTCTGCGAGAAGCATGACCGTGCCTCTGGAAAATAAAAAAAACATGTTTTTTCTTTTTTTTTCCTTCTGCGAGAGGCACGATCATGCCTCTCAACGAAAAAACGCATTTTTTTCTTCCGGAAACGGCTTTCGGAAAGGAAAAAACGTGCTCCCTGTCCGGTTTTTTTGTGAAAGAAAATTTCAATAAAATATATCAACATGGGATCTAGTTTTGAAAATCTTAACGCAAGGAATCCAACGATGATAATGGGTTGAGATTTGGACGCACGGTTTAAGAAATAAATTGTTTTGAATAAACGGAGCACAAAAAAGGAAAAACTCATAGGTTGTGACAAATGACACACATACAGTGTGCCATTTGTCGCAACCTGGCGATGTGGAAGTGATTTTTAGAAGGAGTATTCTTGAATTAGTGATTTCGCTCTATGTCATAATTTAGGCCGACCAATGTGTGACACGAGGCATCCCTTACATTCCGTTTTATGATTATTATTTTCCATTTTTCTAACTTGGAAAAGTTTGGGATTTAAAAAAATACCAATTTCACGAAGTTCAAAAATATTTTCGGATTTAATTTCTTTTGGCGAGTTTGAAATTTTCTCTATTTCAAAAAATGTTCTTAAATTTGATTACGATTGAAAGTTGACCCAAATAATTACGATTGAAAGTTGACCTTAGAGCATCTAAGGTCAGACCCCTATTTCCTTTCTAAACATTCACCCGATCAGTGTTCGGACGAAAAATCTGACCCAGCCGAAAACCTCATTTCCTCCTTAAACACCTGGACTAATCGACGTAACTCAAACCCATCTCAAATATGAAGGTAAGAGCATCTCCAGCCACGTCCTCAACAGACCCTTTCCAGGCGATTTTGTCGTGCCGGCGTAAAAAAATTGGCCCAAGTCACGTTCCCAGTAGCCCGTTTTTCGCCATGGGCCGAAACTGACGCCGGCGGACCCAGACCGAACCCGGCGCGCTGAGGGGCGCCCGGGGACGCCAGGACGAACGGTTTTGGCGCGAGAGAGCCGCGGGCCAGCCGCGTCAGCGAGACAACGCCTCGTCTTCCCCAGCGCGCCTCAGTTTTCCACAGGGAATCAATGACAAGGATGCCGCCAGTCAGGCCTTCATTGATTCCTCACGGGCCGGCGCGTCACGGGTGGTACGGCGACGCCCCCCTCCCGCCACGCGTACAAACGGGCAGCGGCTAGCGTCCACGAACGGGGCGCCGGTGATCGGGGGCGTCAAGAACAGCGACGGCCGCCGCCTCTGGTGGGGCGTCCCCGGCCGCACACTGCACGGGGTGCTGGAGCACCTCAAGGGCGGCAACAACCCGCCGCTGGCATACCCTACCGCGGTGCCCGTCCCGCCCCCTCCCCCCCTGGAGCGTCGGGCTATGGGTGCCGGGGAGGTTCGGCTCTTCCTCCTCTTCCTCCTCCTCCCACTCCTCCTCGTCGGCGCTCTTCGGCGTCAAGCCCGAGCCCTCCGCGGAGATGCCGCTCGGTCGGCGCACCCGCAACACCGGCATCGTCATTAACGAGGGCGGCCGGCTTGCCCCCTCCTCGGCACCTCCGCGCTTCGTCAAACCGAAGACGGAGCCGGGGCTCGCCGCCGTCAAGAAGGAGCCGGGGCTCCCCGGGCTCGCCGGCGGCGTCAAGGAGGAGGAGCTCGACGACGAGACGGTCCTGAAGTGGGCGCGCGACGACTGGGCGCAGATCGAGCTGCACCGCCAGATCGCCGCTTTCGAGCGCTTAGAAGCCCGGCGCCGCGGCCGGGACGAGGGAGGCGTCGTCGTCTTCGACGACAGCGACGACGACGACGCGCCGCCGCCGCCACCACCGGTCCGCCTTGGAGACGCCAGGCATGGGTCTAGCAGGGGCGGCCGCGCCGTCAAGAAGGAGAAGGCCGCCGCCGCCGCCGAAGACGGCGGCGACTTCGCGGCGCTCAGCGACTTCTTCACCCCGTATATGTATTTTTTTTAAATAATTTGTGTAAACGCCGAACATATTTAATATGAACGTCAAGTGAGCCGAATTTATGCTGAATTTGGCCAAACTTTGCCGAATTCATATGTTTTAAAATAAAAAAATGCGCGTCTGATAAAACCCTGAAGCGAGCAGCCGCTTGCCCCCGTGCACCAATCTACCGCCGGCTCGCCCCAGGGGGCTCTTTTTCGGTATCTGGGGGGCCGAACGGTTGGAGATACTCTAATCGAGAGTGCCCAGTCACTCCCGGACGCGTCCGTGTCTGTGTCCGCAGTGCTCCACGTCAGCTGCAGCGAACAAAAGACCCCACCTGCAGCCATATAGAGACCAAGGCGCCACGTGCTCGTGCACGCGCCGCACCAGGCCTTGCCGCCCCGCTGGTCGCTGCTTCCCCCGACGGACGCCATCGATGCGCCGGGGCCGGAGCTCACGCGCACGCCGCTCCGGGGCTCGCCCTCCTGTTGGCCTCAGCCACCCCCGACGGACGCCATCGAGCCGGGGCCGGAGCTCGCGCATGCGCCGTGGCTGCTGCTCCTGCTCTGACCACCGCCACAAGCGACCTACTCCTGCTCCCGTTCTCCGCGTGGCTGCCGCCGCGTGCGAGCTCGGACGCAACAGCCGCCGCGTGCGAGCACAACCGTCGTAGCCGCCGCATGCAGCCGCGTCGAGGATGGTGTGTGCGCAGCCGCCACGTACTGGTTCATGCGTGCTGCCATGCGTGCTGGCCGCCGCATGCAGCCGCGTCGAGGCTGGGGCGTGCGCGGCCGCGCGTTCTAGCTCACGCGTGTGTGCTGGCTGCCGCGTGCTGGCCGTGCTAGCCATGCATGCTAGCCGCCGCGCAGCCGTGCGTGCTAGCCACGCGTGTGTGTGTGCAGCCGCGCGTATTGTCCGCCGTCGCCGCGTGTGTGGGCGTGCCTAGCGTGCAGCGTGCTGATGCTCGCATGGAGCTCGCCACCACCACTGCCACTGCTGGTTGCAGTCTGGAAGGCCGGCCGTTGGCCGGTCGGCGTGTTCATCGCTCTCGTGCGCTCTAGCCGTGTTGCACATAACCTGCTCGTCGAAATGCCTCAAAATGAGGAGGCCATTTTGAAGCGCATGGATGTGCAGGCGGGCAAACGAGGGCTCAAAGCGGACGCACCCGGACACTGACCGGACACGTCCGCGGGTGTTAGGGGCTAAATTAGATTATCAGCGCTGTAGATGCTCTCACACGTAGAATTTAATCGTGACACATATATGGCTCACACATGTGTGCTAACTACTAGTATATTTAGACTGAAAATTTGGTTTGTTTTATCGTGGTTGGTAACATTGCTCAGGAGTTATATGAATCTTTCCAAAAACAGATAAAATAATAAAATACCTGAGAATAGAGTCTATAAATAAATCCTTATCCTCTAGTTTCAATATGCATTGTAAGTGACACCACGAAAAAGACAAGAAAATTAGAGGGTAGACTGTATAGCCCACACTTTCCTATCCTGACATACAGTTGTATGTCCATGTAGACTATATATGTACTTTATATTTAATTGATTGTGGTAAAAAGAGTGAACGTGAGCTAAGAAGTAAGGCGAACTGTGTGTTCAACCCGACTACCTCTGTATATATAGACGAGTATTGACGCTTCGTGGCCTTAACTTCGAGGAGATGCTGTTCCACTAAAGTTAATACAAAACGATCAAGGACTCTGTCCAGCTATCACTTGAACTGGAGATGAGATGCTGACATTAAAGGCTAGGCAAGACTCGGGAGTACTGTCCTTAGTAACCAACCATGCCCATATAAGTAAGTAAATAACCAAAGAGTCGAAGTGCTTGTGCTTTCCAAAGGGCAAACCCCGCACTTCATTTTTATTACATTTTTTCTGTTGAAAAGGGAAAGGCTTCGGCCTCTGCTCATCATGATGCACACAACCATTCATTTTTGTTCTGCAGCTTACACTAGACACAATAAGTAATAAGACGAGTTGTTCGGCAGTTAAAAGTCAAGATCAAACTGGAATGGAAGGCATCAAAATGCAGATCGAGCCTTCGAGTGGCTTTGCATGGGCCGCACAATCTGACTGGCGTCGTGTGACTCTAGAGCAACAAACAGCAGCCACAAGTGTCAGAGAAGGAAGTGGCGGAGCTACATTCATTACTCTGGGCGGGCCAAAACGGGCCAGGTTAACAAATGCCATTGAAATTTGGCTCTTGGGACCCATATTCAGCACTAATCTTGACTGAAATCTTGCGGGGATGGGCGGGTCATGGCCTGCTTTGGCCCATGCGTAGCTCCGCCGTTGGGAGAAGGCCTGCAGCAACAAGTTGGTCGGTCTTGGGCCTGCTTGGTTGCTGGAATCATACATCTAGGCACTTCGTTTCTCTTGAAGGGAGAAATTTTGTTTATCTTGTAGACTCAGCCTCACTGATATGCATTGTGTGGTCGAAAAATGTAAGGTACCCGGACAAGTAGTCAATACCATTCCCGCAAAGAAAAATGTTGGTCAATATAAAGTATTTTTATTCTGGTTGGATTGAAAAACTGTGCTACTGTTAAAAAAATGAAAATGGTTTTGAACTGGTTTTAACAGTGTCAAATAGTACCTGTATGCCTATGTTACCACAACAAATTCCTTGGCCTGGTCGAAGGGCTCGGAGCATACCTTTGGGAGCTTGCAGAATGGACTCCCTGCTTCGCCAACCTAGTTTGGAAGGGTTTGAACCAGCGCCCTTGGGAACAAAATGAAGTGTTCTGAGGCCAACTCCACCGCACGATCCCAAACGAACGCCCGGATTGGCCGAATTCTGTCCGTTTGGGGCGCCGATGGGTTCGTCCGTGTCCGGCTTTGTCAGATGGGTCGTGCGTGCGCGCACCGCGCGGCCGCATCCCAAATCGTGTCCGGGGTGGACGTGAATAAAAAAAATATAAAAACTGGAATGAAATAACTAAAAAAGTAAGTAAACACATTTAGAAAAACATAAAACATATATAGGGATCGGCCATAAAACGGCCCAGTTTCCACGGCCACTTAAAAGGCCCAGTTTCATAATTAACATATAAAAACAAAATAAAAAAACTGAACATGGCCGCCACGGCCACAAAACGGCCCAGTTTCCCGCGCGCTCCTGCCGCGCCCGTCGGTGCCGTGGTCGTGGCCGTCTTCACTGGCCGCCGCTGTCGTCGTCGTTGCTGACGAGGTCGACGTAGACCGGCGGCGTCCACAGGTGGGCCGGAGGTGCATGGTGGACGGCCGGAGGTGCCTGCACCACCTCCTCCCGTGGCGACGCCTCCCGCTCCGGTGAGCGCGGCGGAGTGGGGCACCAGTTCGCGCCCACGCCGGCGGCCATCTCCGGAGCAGTGCAGGACCAGCCCCACCCCTGGCCCAGCAGCTGCTGGAACGCGGCCGGCGGGTCCTCCATCGCCTCCTTCGGGAAGGCGACGTCCCCGGCGGCAGAGAGCGCCATGGCCTCCTCCAGGCCGTCCCACTGCCGCTCGTCGTGCGTGTTCATGGAGTCGTCCATGACAGCTGCAGGAGACGGGCCTCCTCCTCTGCTGTCATGCGAGGAGGGGGAGGTGGCGACAAAGACGGGGAAGGCGACGGCGTGGGCGACAGGCCGCGCACCCGCTTACGCCCGCGCGCCCCTGCACGTGGCCTCCGTGGCCCCGACATGGTGCCGGCGAAGTAGGACGCGCGCCGCACGTCGTGCTCGTCCTGGAGCCAAGTGTCCCACAGCGGGGAGTCGGGGGCATACCTGTGGTCATAGTACAGGTCGTCAGGGAGGAGGCGACGACGCGCGGGATCTCTTCACGGCGTGCACGGCCACTCCCCGGGACCGGCGGGATCGGCACACGATCGACGGACAGGTGCCAGTTGTTGGGGAGGTGGATGTCGCTCCAGGGGAGCGGCGTCCTCGTCTCACCTGTAGCGATGAGACCTTCTCACCTTGGCTCAAGGAGTTGACTACGATGAGACCTTCTCACCTGTAGCGATGCTTAAGTCCGTCTGAATCATGTTAGCAATTGCCGCATTTTATGATTATGAAATTTGGCAAATGGATGTCAAAACTGCATACCTTAATGGATTTACTAAATAAGAGTTGTATATAATGCAACCAGAAGGTTTTGTCGATCCTAAAGGTGCTAACAAAGTGTGCAAGCTCCAGCGATCCATTTATGGAGTGGTGTGAGCCTCTCGGAGTTGGAATATACGCTTTGATAATGTGATCAAAACATATGGTTTTATACAGACTTTTGGGGAAGCCTGTATTTACAAGAAAGTGAGTGGGAGCTTTGTAGCATTTCTGTATTATATGTAGATGACATATTGTTGATCGGAAATGATACTAAATTTCTGAATAGCATAAAAGAATACTTGAATAAGAATTTTTCAATGAAAGGCCTTGGTGAAGCTGCTTATATATTGGGCATCAAGATCTATAGAGATAGATCAAAACGCTTAATTGTACTTTCACAAAGCACATACCTTGATAAAGTTTTGAAGAAGTTCAAAATGGATCAAGCAAAGAAAGGGTTCTTGCCCGTGTTACAAGGTGTGAAGTTGAGTCAGACTCAATGCCCGACCACTGCAGAAGATAGATAGAAAATGAAAGTCATTCCCTGTGCTTCAGCCATAGGTTCTATCATGTATGCAATGCTGTGTGCCAGACCTGATGTGTGCCTTGCTATCAGTTTAGAAAGGAGGTACCAAAATAATCCAGGGATGGATCACTGGACAGCGGTCAAGAACATCCTGAAATACCTGAAAAGGACTAAGGATGTGTTTCTCGTTTATGGAGGTGACAAAGAGCTTGTCGTAAACAGTTACGTCGATGCTAGCTTTGACACTAATTCGGATGACTCTAAGTCACAAACCGGATACATATTTTTATTAAATGGTGGAGCTGTCAGTTGGTGTAGTTCCAAGCAGAGCGTCGTGGCGGGATCTACGTGTGAAGCGGAGTACATAGCTGCTTCGAAAGTAGCAAATGAAGGAGTCTAGATGAAGGAGTTCATATCCGATCTAGGTGTCATACCTAGTGCATCGGGTCCAATGAAAATCTTTTGTGACAATACTGGTGCAATTGCCTTGGCAACGGAATCCAGATTTCACAAGAGAACAAAGCACATCAAGAGACGCTTCAATTCCATCCGCGATCAAGTCAAGGAGGGAGACATAGAGATTTGCAAGATACATACGGATCTGAATGTTGCAGACCTGTTAACTAAGCCTCTCTCACGAGCAAAACATGATCAGCACCAAGACTCCATGGGTGTTAGAATCATTACAATGTAATCTAGATTATTGACTCTAGTGCAAGTGGGAGTTTGAAGGAAATATGCCCTAGAGGCAATAATAGAGTTGTTATTTATATTTTCTTATATCATGATAAATGTTTATTATTCATGCTAGAATTGTATTAACCGAAAACTTGGTACATGTGTGAATACATAGACAAACAGAGTGTCACTAGTATGCCTCTACCTGACTAGCTTGTTGATCAAAGATGGTTAAGTTTCCTAGCCATGGACAAAGAGTTGTCATTTGATAAACGGGATCCATCATTAGAGAATGATGTGATTGACTTGACCCATCCGTTATCTTAGCACTTTGATCGTTTAGTTTACTGCTATTGCTTTCTCCATAACTTATACATGTTCCTATGACTATGAGATTATGCAACTCCCGAATACTGGAGGAACACTTAGTGTGCTATTAAATGTCACAACATAACTGGGTGACTATAAAGATGCTGTACAGGTGTCTCCGATGGTGTTTGTTGAGTTGGCATAGATCGAGATTAGGATTTGTCACTCCGTGTATCGGAGAGGTATCTCTGGGCCCTCTCGGTAATGCACATCACTATAAGCCTTGCAAGCAATGTGATTAATGAGTTATTTACGGGATGTTGCATTACAGAACGAGTAAAGAGACTTGCCGGTAACGAAATTGAACTAGGTATTGAGATACCTACGATCGAATCTCGGGCAAGTAACATACCAATGACAAAAGAAACAACGTATGTTATTATGCGGTTTGACCGATAAGTAGAATATGTAGGAACCAACATGAGCATCTAGGTTCCGCTATTGGTTATTGACCGGAGATGAGTCTCGGTCATGTCTACATAGTTATCGAACCCGTAGGGTCCGCACGCTTAACGTTCGGTGACGATCGGTATTATGAGTTTATGTGTTTTGATGTACCGAAGGTAGTTCGGAGTCCCGGATATGATCACGGACATGACGAGGAGTCTCGGAATGGTCGAGACATAAATATCGATATATTGGAAGCGTATGTTTGGACATCGAAATGGTTCCGGATGAGTTCGGACATATACCGGAGTACCGGGAGGTTACTGGAACCCCCCGGGAAGTATATGGGCCTTATTGGGCCATAATGGGAGAGAGGAGAAGGGAGCCTAGGAGGGGGCGCGCCCCCCAAACACAATCCGAATTGGGCGGGGGGGGGGGGGGCGCCACCCTTTCCTTCCCCCTCTCTCCCCTTCCTTCCTCTCCTAATCCAACTAGGGAGGGGGGAATCCTACTCCCGGTAGGAGTAGGACTCCCCTTGGGCGCGCCATAGAGGGTCCCCCCTCCTCCACTCCTTTATATACGGGGGAGGGGGCACCCCATAGACACAAGTTGATTGTTTAGCCGTGTGCGGTGTCCCCTCCATAGATTTCCACCTCGGTCATAGCGTTGCAGTGCTTAGGCGAAGCCCTGCGCCGGTAGCTTCATCATCACCGCCATCACGCCGTCGTGCTGACGAAACTCTCCCTCGGCACTCAGCTGGATCTAAAGTTCGCGGGATGTCACCGAGCTGAACGTGTGCAGATCATGGAGGTGTCGTACCTTCGGTACTAGGATCTGTCGGATCGTGAAGACGTACGACTACATCAACCGTGTTGTCATAACGCTTCCGCTTACGGTCTACGAGGGTACGTGGACAACACACTTCCCCTCTCGTTGCTATGCATCACATAGATGGATCTTGCGTGTGCGTATGATTTTTTTTGAAATTACTGCGTTCCCCAACAACTCTAGTAGAGGAGAAAGAAGTACTGAAGACACTGATGCCGAACATCATGATGAAGCGCAAGAGCCGACTGACCAAGCCTATTGTCTCACACATGTATCTCATGTCGGAGAGACTAGCACTGCCACTGAGCATACCCATAAATCCTCTCTTCCCATAAGGAAATCTACAATGCTAGACTCTTATACAGGCGCTTAGAGTGAAAAAATAAATAGCAAAAAACTAAAAAAAGAGCTAGGCGCTTTATCCTCCAATGCAAGGTGCTAATCACATGCTCCTAATATAGATGCCCGTCATATGTTTCTTTACTTGTGCGACAGGAAAATAGCCAAGCGCTCGATGTGTCTATTTGCATCGATGCGACATCAAGCACCGGGAATAGGCATGGTAACTGCCGATTAGATGGGAAATTAATCCTGGCACCTCTCCCTTAGCGCCTGCATTGGACGTGCCCTAATCGCAAAGCGAGCCTATGTTGGAGGTTGAAAGAGGAAGGAGTGGGGAATGGGAAAAATCAAAGGCAAACATTGATCTCTTTCCAATGCATTTGAAGGCAAGGAGACAATCGCCAAGGAGAGTCGGGGTCAAGGCCATGAATTAAACGACGAAAATTGGCGATGACCCCAACCTCCTTGAATCTCCAAAAGAGCAAAGAAAGCATTGTAAACCGTCGTCGAAGAAAGAGGAATGTGACTAACTACATTCACGTGACCAGCCAATACGAGGAGAACAAAGGGACTTCAAAAGAAGAAGGCAAAGATGTTGGGGAACGTTGCAGAAAACAAAAAAAATTCCTACGTTTCACCAAGATCAATCTATGGAGTCAACTAGCAACGAGAGGAGAGTGCATCTACATACCCTTGTAGATCGCGAGCGGAAGCGTTCAAGAGAATGGGGATGATGGAGTCGTACTCGCCGTGATCCAAATCACTGATGACCAAGTGCCGAACGGACGGCACCTCCGCGTTCAACACACGTACGGAGTGATGGCGTCTCCTCCTTCTTGATCCAGCAAGGGGGGAAGGAGAGGTTGATGAAGATCCAGCAGCACGACGGCGTGGTGGTGGATGCAGCAATGATCGCAGCAGGGCTTCGCCGAGCTTCTGCGAGAGGGAGAGGTGTAGCAGGGGAGAGGGAGGCGCCAAGGCTTGAGGTGCGGCTGCCCTCCCCCTTTATATATGCCCCCTGGGGGGGCGCCGGCCCTGGAGATGGGATCTCCCAAGGGGGGGGCGGCCAAGGGGGGTGGAGTGCCCCCCAAGGCAAGTGGAGGCGCCCCCACCCTAGGGTTTCCAACCCTAGGCGCAGGGGGGCCAAGGAGGGGCGCACCAGCCCACTATGGGCTGGTTCCCCTCCCCACTTTGGCCCATGGGGCCCTCCGGGATGGGTGGCCCCACCCGGTGGACCCCCCGGACCCATCCGGTGGTCCCGGTACAATACCGGTGACCCCGAATCTTCCCCGATGGCCGAAACTGCACTTCCTATATATAATTCTTCACCTCCGGACCATTCCGGAACTCCTTGTGACGTCCAGGATCTCATTAGGACTCCGAACAACTTTCGGATTACTGCATACTCATATCTCTACAACCCTAGCGTCACCGAACCTTAAGTGTGTAGACCCTACGGGTTCGGGAGACAAGCAGACATGACCGAGACGACTCTCCGGTCAATAACCAACAGCGGGATCTAGATACCCATGTTGGCTCCCACATGCTCCTCGATGATCTCATCATATGAACCACGATGTCGACGACTTAATCAATCATGTATTCAATTCCCTTTGTCAATCGGTATGTTACTTGCCCGAGACTCGATCGTCGGTATCCCAATACCTTGTTCAGTCTCGTTATCGGCAAGTCACTTTACTCGTACCGTAATGCATGATCCCGTGATCAACCACTTGATCACATTGAGCTCATTATGATGATGCATTACCGAGTGGGCCCAGAGATACCTCTGCGTCATATGGAGTGACAAATCCCAGTCTCGATTCGTGCCAACCCAACAGACACTTTCGGAGATACCTGTAATGTACCTTTATAGTCACCCAGTTATGTTGTGACGTTTGGCACACCCAAGGCACTCATACAGTATCCTGGAGTTGCACAATCTCATGGTCTAAGGAAATGATACTTGACATTCAGAAAAGCTACAGCAAACGAACTACACGATCTTTGTGCTATGCTTAGGTTTGGGTCTTGTCCATCACATCATTCTCCTAATGATGTGATCCCATTATCAATGACATCCCGATGTCCATAGCCAGGAAACCATGACTATCTGTTGATCAACGAGCTAGTCAACTAGAGACTCACTAGGGACACATTGTGGTCTATGTATTCACACATGTATTACGATTTCCGGATAATACAATTATAGCATGAATAATAGACAATTATCATGAACAAGGAAATATAATAAGCATTTTATTATTGCCTTCTAGGGCATATTTCCAACAGTCTCCCACTTGCACTAGAGTCAATCATCTAGTTACATTGTGATGAATCGAACACCCATGGAATTCTGGTGTTGATCATGTTTTGCTCTAGGGAGATGTTTAGTCAACGGATCTGCTACATTCAGGTCCGTATGTACTTTACAAATTTCTATGTCGCCATTTTGAACACTTTCACGAATGGAGTTGAAGCGACGCTTGATATGCATGGTCTTCCTGTGAAACCTGGGCTCCTTGGCAAGGGCAATAGCTCCAGTGTTGTCACAGAAGAGAGTCATCGGCCCCGACGCATTGGGTATGACTCCTAGGTCGGTGATGAACTCCTTCACCCAGATTGCTTCTTGTGCTGCCTCCGAGTCTGCCATGTACTCCGCTTCACATGTAGATCCCGCCACCACGCTTTGCTTGCAACTGCACTAGCTTACTGCCCCACCATTCAAAATATACACGTATCCGGTTTGTGACTTAGAGTCATCCAGATCTGTGTCGAAGCTAGCATCGACGTAACCCTTTACGATGAGCTCTTTGTCACCTCCATAAACGAGAAACATTTCCTTAGTCCTTTTTAGGTACTTCAAGATATTCTTGACTGTTGTCCAGTGTTCCATGCCGGGATTACTTTGGTACCTTCCTACCAAACTTACGGCAAGGTTTACATCAGGTCTGGTACACAGCATAGCATACATGATAGACCCTATGGCTGAGGCATAGGGGACGACACTCATCTTTTCTCTATCTTCTGCCGCGGTCGGGCTTTGAGCCATGCTCAATATCGTACCTTGCAATACAGGCAAGAACCCCTTCTTTGACTGATCCATTTTGAACTTCTTCAATATCTTGTCAAGGTACGTACTCTGTGAAAGACCAATGAGGCATCTCGATCTATCTCTATAGATCTTGATGCCTAATATATAAGCAGCTTCTCCAAGGTCCTTCATTGAAAAACACTTGTTCAAGTAGGCCTTTATGCTTTCCAAGAATTCTATATCATTTCCCATCAACAATATGTCATCCACATACAATATGAGAAATGCTACAGAGCTCCCACTCACTTTCTTGTAAATGCAGGCTTCTCCATAAGTCTGCATAAACCCAAACGCTTTGATCATCTCATCAAAGCGAATGTTCCAACTCCGAGATGCTTGCACCAGCCCATAAATCGAGCGTAGGAGCTTGCACACCTTGTCAGCATTCTTAGGATCGACAAAACCTTCCGGCTGCATCATATACAATTCTTCCTTAAGGAACCCATTAAGGAATGCCGTTTTGACGTCCATTTGCCATATTTCATAATCATAGAATGCGGCAATTGCTAACATGATTCGGACGGACTTCAGCTTCGCTACAGGTGAGAAAGTCTCATCGTAGTCAATCCCTTGAACTTGTCGATAACCCTTAGCGACAAGCCGAGCTTTATAGATGGTCACATTACCATCCGCGTCTGTCTTCTTCTTAAAGATCCATTTATTTTCTATGGCTCGCCAATCATCGGGCAAGTCAGTCAAAGTCCATACTTCGTTTTCATACATGGATCCTATCTCGGATTTCATGGCTTCCAGCCATTTGTTGGAATCCGGGCCCGCCATCGCTTCTTCATAGTTCGAAGGTTCACCGTTGTCTAACAACATGATTTCCAAGACAGGGTTTCCATACCACTCTAGTGCGGAACGTGTCCTTGTGGACCTACGAAGTTCAGTAGCAACTTGATCTGACGTTTCATGATCATCATCATTAACTTCCTCTCTAGTCGGTGCAGGCACCTCAGGAACATTTTCCTGTGTTGCGCCACTTTCCGGTTCAAGAGGTAATACTTCATCAAGTTCTACTTTCCTCCCACTTACTTCTTTCGAGAGAAACTCTTTCTCTAGAAAGGATCCATTCTTGGCAACAAAGATCTTGCCTTCG
Source organism: Triticum aestivum (assembly GCF_018294505.1). NCBI lineage: Eukaryota > Viridiplantae > Streptophyta > Magnoliopsida > Poales > Poaceae > Triticum > Triticum aestivum. The sequence goes on along the minus strand of NC_057806.1, from coordinate 609,444,419 downwards.
GATCTGAGGTAGAAGGTATACCAAATAGTTTCTTTAGGGTATCCTATGAAGACGCATTTTTCCGACTTGGGTTCGAGCTTTTCAGGTTGAAGTTTCTTGACATAAGCATCGCATCCCCAAACTTTTAGAAACGACAGCTTAGGTTTCTTCCCAAACCATAATTCATACGGTGTCGTCTCAGCGGATTTCGACGGAGCCCTATTTAAAGTGAATGCGGCAGTCTCTAAAGCATAGCCCCAAAATGACAGCGGTAAATCGGTAAGAGACATCATAGATCGCACCATATCCAATAGAGTGCGATTACGACGTTCAGACACACCATTACGCTGAGGTGTTCCAGGCGGCGTGAGTTGTGAAACTATTCCACATTTTCTTAAGTGTGTGCCAAATTCGTGACTCAAGTATTCTCCCCCACGATCTGATCACAAGAACTTGATTTTCCTGTCACGTTGAAATTCCTTGAACTTTTCAAAGGTCTCGGACTTGTGTTTCATTAAGTAGACATACCCATATCTACTCAAGTCATCAGTGAGGGTGAGAACATAACGATAGCCACCGCGAGCCTCAACACTCATAGGACCGCACACATCAGTATGTATGATTTCCAATAAGTTGGTTGCTCGCTCCATTGTTCCTAAGAACGGAGTCTTGGTCATTTTACCCATGAGGCATGGTTCGCACGTGTCAAATGATTCGTAATCAAGAGACTCTAAAAGTCCATCTGCATGGAGCTTCTTCATGCGTTTGACACCTATGTGACCAAGGCGGCAGTGCCACAAGTATGTGGTACTATCATTATCAACCTTACATCTTTTGGTATTCATACTATGAATATGTGTAGCATTACGCTCGAGATTCATTAAGAATAAACCATTCACCATCGGAGCATGACCATAAAACATATCTCTCATATAAATAGAACAACCATTATTCTCGGATTTAATTTGAAGGAAATATGCCCTAGAGGCAATAATAAAGTTATTATTTATTTCCTTATATCATGATAAAATTTTATTATTCATGCTAGAATTGTATTAACCGGAAAAATAATACATGTGTGAATACATAGACAAACAGAGTGTCACTAGTATGCCTCTACTTGACTAGCTCGTTAATCAAAGATGGTTATGTTTCCTAACCATGGACAAAGAGTTGTCATTTGATTAACGGGATCACATCATTAGTTGAATGATCTGATTGACATGACCCATTCCATTAGCTTAGCACCCGATCTTTTAGTATGTTGCTATTGCTTTCTTCATGACTTATACATGTTCCTCTGACTATGAGATTATGCAACTCCAGTTTGCCAGAGGAACACTTTGTATGCTACCAAACGTCACAACGTAACTGGGTGATTATAAAGGAGCTCTACAGGTGTCTCCAAAGGTACATGTTGGGTTGGCGTATTTCGAGATTAGGATTTGTCACTCCGAATGTCGAAGAGGTATCTCTGGGCCCTCTCGGTAATGCACATCACTTAAGCCTTGCAAGAATTGCAACTAATTAGTTAGTTGCAGGATGATGTATTACAGAACGAGTAAAGAGAATTGCCGGTAACAAGATTGAACTAGGTATAGGATACCGACGATCGAATCTCGGGCAAGTAACATACCGATAACAATGGGAACAACGTATGTTGTTATGCGGTCTGACCGATAAAAGATCTTCGTAGAATATGTAGGAACCAATATGGGCATCCAGGTCCCGCTATTGGTTATTGACCGGAGACGTGTCTCGGTCATGTCTACATTGTTCTCGAACCCGTAGGGTCCGCACGCTTAAGGTTTCGATGACAGTTATATTATGAGTTTATGCGTTTTGATGTACCGAAGGTTGTTCTGAGTCCCGGATGTGATCACGGACATGACGAGGAGTCTCCAAATGGTCGAGACATAAAGATTTATATATTGGAAGCCTATGTTTGGATATCGGAAGTGTTCCGGGTGAAATCGGGATTTTACCGGATTACCGGGAGGTTACCGGAACCCCCCCGGGAGGTATATGGGCCTTAGTGGAAGAGAGGAGAGGTGGCCAGAGATGGGCCGCGCGCCCCTCCCCTCCTTGGTCCGAATAGGACAAGGAGAGGGGGCCGGCCCCCCTTCCTCCTCTCTCTCTTCTTTCCCCCCCTCCGTGAATCCTATTCCAACTAGGAAAGGGGGGAGTCCTACTCCCGGAGAGAGTAGGACTCCTCCTGGCGCGCCTCCTCTTGGCCGGCCGCCCCCCTTTTGAACCTTTATATACGGAGGCAAGGGGCACCCCTAAGGACACAAGTTGATCCACGTGATCATATTCTTAGCCGTGTGCGGTGCCCCCTTCCACCATAGTCCTCGATAATATTGTAGCGGTGCTTAGGCGAAGCCCTGCGACAGTAGTACATCAAGATCGTCACCACGCCGTCGTACTGACGGAACTCTTCCCCGACACTTTGCTGGATCGGAGTCCGGGGATCGTCATCAAGCTGAACGTGTGCTAGAACTCGAAGGTGTCGTAGTTTCGGTGCTTGATCGGTCAGGCCGTGAAGACGTACGACTACATCAACCAAGTTAACGCTTCTGTTGTCGATCTACAAGGGTACGTAGATCACACTCTCCCCTCTCGTTGCTATGCATCACCATGATCTTGCGTGTGCGTGGGAAATATTTTGAAATTACTACGTTCCCCAACAGTGGCATCCGAGCCTAGGTTTTATATGTTGATGTTATATGCACGAGTAGAACACAAGTGAGTTGTGGGCGATATAAGTCATACTGCTTACCAGCATGTCATACTTTGGTTCGGCTGTATTGTTGGACGAACCGGCCCGGACCAACATTACACGTACGCTTACGCGAGACCGGTTCTCCCGACGTGCTTTGCACATAGGTGGCTTGCGGGTGACAGTTTGTCCAACTTTAGTTGAACCGAGTGTGGCTACGCCCGGTCCTTGTGAAGGTTAAAACAGCACCAACTTGACAAACTATCGTTGTGGTTTTGATGCGTAGGTAAGATTGGTTCTTGCTTAAGCCCGTAGCAGCCACGTAAAACATGCAACAACAAAGTAGAGGACGTCTAACTTGTTTTTGCAGGGCATGTTGTGATGTGATATGGTCAAGACATGATGCTAAATTTTATTGTATGAGATGATCATGTTTTGTAACCGAGTTATCGGCAACTGGCAGGAGCCATATGGTTGTCGCTTTATTGTATGCAATGCAATCGCGCTGTAATGCTTTACTTTATCACTAAGCGGTAGCGATAGTCGTGGAAGCATAAGATTGGCGAGACGACAACGATGCTACGATGGAGATCAAGGTGTCGCGCCGGTGACGATGGTGATCATGACGGTGCTTCGGAGATGGAGATCACAAGCACAAGATGATGATGGCCATATCATATCACTTATATTGATTGCATGTGATGTTTATCTTTTATGCATCTTATCTTGCTTTGATTGACGGTAGCATTATAAGATGATCTCTCACTAATTATCAAGAAGTGTTCTCCCTGAGTATGCACCGTTGCGAAAGTTCTTCGTGCTGAGACACCACGTGATGATCGGGTGTGATAGGCTCTACGTTCAAATACAACGGGTGCAAAACAGTTGCACACGCGGAATACTCAGGTTATACTTGACGAGCCAAGCATATACAGATATGGCCTCGGAACACGGAGACCGAAAGGTCGAGCGTGAATCATATAGTAGATATGATCAACATAGTGATGTTCACCAATGAAACTACTCCATCTCACGTGATGATCGGACATGGTTTAGTTGATTTGGATCACGTAATCACTTAGAGGATTAGAGGGATGTCTATCTAAGTGGGAGTTCTTTAAGTAATATGATTAATTGAACCTAAATTTATCATGAACTTAGTACCTGATAGTATCTTGCTTGTTTATGTATGATTGTAGATAAATGGCCCGTGCTGTTGTTCCGTTGAATTTTAATGCGTTCCTTGAGAAAGCAAAGTTGAAAGATGATGGTAGCAATTACACGGACTGGGTCCGTAACTTGAGGATTATCCTCATTGCTGCACAGAAGAATTACGTCCTGGAAGCACCGCTGGGTGCCAGGCCTGCTGCTGGAGCAACACCAGATGTTGTGAACGTCTGGCAGAGCAAAGCTGATGACTACTCGATAGTTCAGTGTGCCATGCTTTACGGCTTAGAACCGGGACTTCAACGACGTTTTGAACGTCATGGAGCATATGAGATGTTCCAGGAGTTGAAGTTAATATTTCAAGCAAATGCCCGGATTGAGAGATATGAAGTCTCCAATAAGTTCTATAGCTGCAAGATGGAGGAGAACAGTTCTGTCAGTGAGCATATACTCAAAATGTCTGGGTATAATAATCACTTGATTCAAATGGGAGTTAATCTTCCAGATGATTGCGTCATTGACAGAATTCTCCAATCACTGCCACCAAGCTACAAGAGCTTCGTGATGAACTATAATATGCAAGGGATGAATAAGACTATTCCCGAGCTCTTCGCAATGCTGAAAGCTGCGGAGGTAGAAATCAAAAAGGAGCATCAAGTGTTGATGGTCAACAAGACCACTAGTTTCAAGAAAAAGGGCAAAGGGAAGAAGAAGGGGAACTTCAAGAAGAACAGCAAGCAAGTTGCTGCTCAAGAGAAGAAACCCAAGTCTGGACCTAAGCCTGAAACTGAGTGCTTCTACTGCAAGCAGACTGGTCACTGGAAGCGGAACTGCCCCAAGTATTTGGCGGATAAGAAGGATGGCAAGGTGAACAAAGGTATATGTGATATACATGTTATTGATGTGTACCTTACTAATGCTCGCAGTAGCACCTGGGTATTTGATACTGGTTCTGTTGCTAATATTTGCAACTCGAAACAGGGACTACGAATTAAGCGAAGATTGGCTAAGGACGAGGTGACGATGCGCGTGGGAAACGGTTCCAAAGTCGATGTGATCGCGGTCGGCACGCTACCTCTACATCTACCTTCGGGATTAATATTAGACCTAAATAATTGTTATTTGGTGCCAGCGTTAAGCATGAACATTATATCTGGATCTTGTTTGATGCGAGACGGTTATTCATTTAAATCAGAGAATAATGGTTGTTCTATTTATATGAGTAATATCTTTTATGGTCATGCACCCTTGAAGAGTGGTCTATTCTTATTGAATCTCGATAGTAGTAACACACATATTCATAATGTTGAAGCCAAAAGATGCAGAGTTGATAAAGATAGTGCAACTTATTTATGGCACTGCCGTTTAGGTCATATCGGTGTAAAGCGCATGAAGAAACTCCATACTGATGGACTTTTGGAACCACTTGATTATGAATCACTTGGTACTTGCGAACCGTGCCTCATGGGCAAGATGACTAAAACGCCGTTCTCCGGTACTATGGAGAGAGCAACAGATTTGTTGGAAATCATACATACTGATGTATGTGGTCCGATGAATATTGAGGCTCGTGGCGGATATCGTTATTTTCTCACCTTCACAGATGACTTAAGCAGATATGGATATATCTACTTAATGAAACATAAGTCTGAAACGTTTGAAAAGTTCAAAGAATTTCAGAGTGAAGTTGAAAATCATCGTAACAAGAAAATAAAGTTTCTACGATCTGATCGTGGAGGAGAATATTTGAGTTACGAGTTTGGTGTACATTTGAAACAATGCGGAATAGTTTCGCAACTCACGCCACCCGGAACACCACAGCGTAATGGTGTGTCCGAACGTCGTAATCGTACTTTACTAGATATGGTGCGATCTATGATGTCTCTTACTGATTTACCGCTATCATTTTGGGGTTATGCTTTGGAGACGGCCGCATTCACGTTAAATAGGGCACCATCAAAATCCGTTGAGACGACGCCTTATGAACTATGGTTTGGCAAGAAACCAAAGTTGTCGTTTCTGAAAGTTTGGGGCTGCGATGCTTATGTGAAAAAGCTTCAATCTGATAAGCTCGAACCCAAATCGGAGAAATGTGTCTTCATAGGATATCCAAAGGAGACTATTGGATACACCTTCTATCACAGATCCGAAGGCAAGACTTTTGTTGCTAAGTTCGGAAACTTTCTGGAGAAGGAGTTTCTCTCGAAAGAAGTGAGTGGGAGGAAAGTAGAACTTGACGAGGTAACTGTACCTGCTCCTTATTGGAAAGTAGTGCATCACAGAAAACTGTTTCTGTGACACCTACACCAATTAGTGAGGAAGCTAATGATAATGATCATGAAACTTCAGAACAAGATACTACTGAACCTCGTAGATCAACCAGAGTGAGATCCGCGCCAGAGTGGTACGGTAATCCAGTTCTGGAAGTCATGCTACTAGATCATGATGAACCTACGAACTATGAAGAAGCGATGGTGAGCCCAGATTCCGCAAAATGGCTTGAAGCCATGAAATCTGAGATGGGATCCATGTATGAGAACAAAGTGTGGACTTTGGTTGACTTGCCCAATGATCGGCAAGCAATTGAGAATAAATGGATCTTCAAGAAGAAGACTGACGCCGACGGTAATATTACTGTCTACAAAGCTCGACTTGTCGCAAAAGGGTTTCGGCAAGTTCAAGGGGTTGACTACGATGAGACCTTCTCACCCGTAGCGATGCTTAAGTCTGTCCGAATCATGTTAGCAATTGCCGCATTTTATGATTATGAAATTTGGCAGATGGATGTCAAAACTGCATTCCTGAATGGATTTCTGGAAGAAGAGTTGTATATGATGCAACCGGAAGGTTTTGTCGATCCAAAGGGAGCTAACAAAGTGTGCAAGCTCCAGCGATCCATTTATGGACTGGTGCAAGCCTCTCGGAGTTGGAATAAACGCTTTGATAGTGTGATCAAAGCATTTGGTTTTATACAGACTTTTGGAGAAGCCTGTATTTACAAGAAAGTGAGTGGGAGCTCTGTAGCATTTCTGATATTATATGTGGATGACATATTACTGATTGGAAATGATATAGAATTTCTGGATAGCATAAAGGGATACTTGAATAAGAGTTTTTCAATGAAAGACCTCGGTGAAGCTGCTTACATATTAGGCATAAAGATCTATAGAGATAGATCAAGACGTTTAATTGGACTTTCACAAAGCACATACCTTGACAAGATTTTGAAGAAGTTCAAAATGGATCAAGCAAAGAAAGGGTTCTTGCCTGTGTTACAAGGTGTGAAGTTGAGTCAGACTCAATGCCCGACCACTGCAGAAGATAGAGAGAAAATGAAAGATGTTCCCTATGCTTCAGCCATAGGCTCTATCATGTATGCAATGCTGTGTACCAGACCTGATGTGTGCCTTGCTATAAGTCTAGCAGGGAGGTACCAAAGTAATCCAGGAGTGGATCACTGGACAGCGGTCAAGAACATCCTGAAGTACCTGAAAAGGACTAAGGATATGTTTCTCGTATATGGAGGTGACAAAGAGCTCATCGTAAACGGTTACGTTGATGCAAGCTTTGACACTGATCCGGACGATTCTAAATCGCAAACCGGATACGTGTTTACATTAAACGGTGGAGCTGTCAGTTGGTGCAGTTCTAAACAGAGCGTCGTGGCGGGATCTACGTGTGAAGCGGAATACATAGCTGCTTCGGAAGCAGCAAATGAAGGAGTCTGGATGAAGGAGTTCATATCCGATCTAGGTGTCATACCTAGTGCATCGGGTCCAATGAAAATCTTTTGTGACAATACTGGTGCAATTGCCTTGGCGAAGGAATCCAGATTTCACAAGAGAACCAAGCACATCAAGAGACGCTTCAATTCCATCCGGGATCTAGTCCAGGTGGGAGACATAGAGATTTGCAAGATACATACGGATCTGAATGTTGCAGACCCGTTGACTAAGCCTCTTCCACGAGCAAAACATGATCAGCACCAAGGCTCCATGGGTGTTAGAATCATTACTGTGTAATCTAGATTATTGACTCTAGTGCAAGTGGGAGACTGAAGGAAATATGCCCTAGAGGCAATAATAAAGTTATTATTTATTTCCTTATATCATGATAAAAGTTTATTATTCATGCTAGAATTGTATTAACCGGAAACATAATACATGTGTGAATACATAGACAAACAGAGTGTCACTAGTATGCCTCTACTTGACTAGCTCGTTAATCAAAGATGGTTATGTTTCCTAACCATGGACAAAGAGTTGTTATTTGATTAACGGGATCACATCATTAGTTGAATGATCTGATTGACATGACCCATTCCATTAGCTTAGCACCCGATCGTTTAGTATGTTGCTATTGCTTTCTTCATGACTTATACATGTTCCTATGACTATGAGATTATGCAACTCCCGTTTGCCAGAGGAACACTTTGTGTGCTACCAAACGTCACAACGTAACTGGGTGATTATAAAGGAGCTCTACAGGTGTCTCCAAAGGTACATGTTGGGTTGGCGTATTTCGAGATTAGGATTTGTCACTCCGATTGTCGGAGAGGTATCTCTGGGCCCTCGGTAATGCACATCACTTATGCCTTGCAAGCATTGCAACTAATGAGTTAGTTGCGGGATGATGTATTACAGAACGAGTAAAGAGACTTGCCGGTAACGAGATTGAACTAGGTATAGGATACCGACGATCGAATCTCGGGCAAGTAACATACCGATGACAAAGGGAACAACGTATGTTGTTATGCGGTCTGACCGATAAAAGATCTTCGTAGAATATGTAGGAACCAATATGGGCATCCAGGTCCCGCTATTGGTTATTGACCGGAGACGTGTCTCGGTCATGTCTACATTGTTCTCGAACCCATAGGGTCCGCACGCTTAAGGTTTCGATGATAGTTATATTATGAGTTTATGTGTTTTGATGTACCGAAGGTTGTTCTGAGTCCCGGATGTGATCACGGACATGACGAGGAGTCTCGAAATGGTCGAGACATAAAGATTGATATATTGGAAGCCTATGTTTGGATATCGGAAGTGTTCCGGGTGAAATCGGGATTTTACCGGATTACCTGGAGGTTACCGGAACCCCCCCGGGAGGTATATGGGCCTTAGTGGAAGAGAGGAGAGGTTGCCAGAGATGGGCCGCGCGCCCCTCCCCTCCTTGGTCCGAATAGGACAAGGAGAGGGGGCCGGCCCCCCTTCCTCCTCTCTCTCCTCTTCCCCCCCTCCGTGAATCCTATTCCAACTAGGAAAGGGGGGGGGAGTCCTACTCCCGGAGGGAGTAGGACTCCTCCTGGCGCGCCTCCTCTTGGCCGTCCGCCCCCCCTTTTGAACCTTTATATATGGAGGCAAGGGGCACCTCTAAGGACACAAGTTGATCCACGTGATCATATTCTTAGCCGTGTGCGGTGCCCCCTTCCACCATAGTCCTCGATAATATTGTAGCGGTGCTTAGGCGAAGCCCTGCGACAGTAGTACATCAAGATCGTCACCACGCCATCGTACTGACAGAACTCTTCCCCGACACTTTGCTGGATCGGAGTCCGGGGATCGTCATCGAGCTGAACGTGTGCTAGAACTCGGAGGTGCCGTAGTTTCGGTGCTTGATCGGTCGGGCCGTGAAGACGTACGACTACATCAACCAAGTTAACGCTTCCGTTGTCGATCTACAAGGGTACGTAGATCACACTCTCCCCTCTCGTTGCTATGCATCACCATGATCTTGCGTGTGCGTAGGAATTTTTTTGAAATTACTACGTTCCCCAACAGTGGCATCCGAGCCTAGGTTTTATATGTTGATGTTATATGCACGAGTAGAACACAAGTGAGTTGTGGGCGATATAAGTCATACTGCTTACCAGCATGTCATACTTTGGTTCGGCGGTATTGTTGGACGAAGCGGCCCGGACCGACATTACGCGTACGCTTACGCGAGACCGGTTCTCCCGACGTGCTTTGCACATAGGTGGCTTGCGGGTGACAGTTTCTCCAACTTTAGTTGAACCGAGTGTGGCTACGCCCGGTCCTTGTGAAGGTTAAAACAGCACCAACTTGACAAACTATCGTTGTGGTTTTGATGCGTAGGTAAGATTGGTTCTTGCTTAAGCCCGTAGCAGCCACGTAAAACATGCAACAACAAAGTAGAGGACGTCTAACTTGTTTTTGCAGGGCATGTTGTGATGTGATATGGTCAAGACATGATGCTAAATTTTATTGTATGAGATGATCATGTTTTGTAACCGAGTTATCGGCAACTGGCAGGAGCCATATGGTTGTCGCTTTATTGTATGCAATGCAATCGCGCTGTAATGCTTTACTTTATCACTAAGCGGTAGCGATAGTCGTGGAAGCATAAGATTGGCGAGACGACAACGATGCTACGATGGAGATCAAGGTGTCGCGCCGGTGACGATGGTGATCATGACGGTGCTTCGGAGATGGAGATCACAAGCACAAGATGATGATGGCCATATCATATCACTTATATTGATTGCATGTGATGTTTATCTTTTATGCATCTTATCTTGCTTTGATTGACGGTAGCATTATAAGATGATCTCTCACTAATTATCAAGAAGTGTTCTCCCTGAGTATGCACCGTTGCGAAAGTTCTTCGTGCTGAGACACCACGTGATGATCGGGTGTGATAGGCTCTACGTTCAAATACAACGGGTGCAAAACAGTTGCACACGCGGAATACTCAGGTTATACTTGACGAGCCAAGCATATACAGATATGGCCTCGGAACACGGAGACCGAAAGGTCGAGCGTGAATCATATAGTAGATATGATCAACATAGTGATGTTCACCAATGAAACTACTCCATCTCACGTGATGATCGGACATGGTTTAGTTGATTTGGATCACGTAATCACTTAGAGGATTAGAGGGATGTCTATCTAAGTGGGAGTTCTTTAAGTAATATGATTAATTGAACCTAAATTTATCATGAACTTAGTACCTGATAGTATCTTGCTTGTTTATGTATGATTGTAGATAAATGGCCCGTGCTGTTGTTCCGTTGAATTTTAATGCGTTCCTTGAGAAAGCAAAGTTGAAAGATGATGGTAGCAATTACACGGACTGGGTCCGTAACTTGAGGATTATCCTCATTGCTGCACAGAAGAATTACGTCCTGGAAGCACCGCTGGGTGCCAGGCCTGCTGCTGGAGCAACACCAGATGTTGTGAACGTCTGGCAGAGCAAAGCTGATGACTACTCGATAGTTCAGTGTGCCATGCTTTACGGCTTAGAACCGGGACTTCAACGACGTTTTGAACGTCATGGAGCATATGAGATGTTCCAGGAGTTGAAGTTAATATTTCAAGCAAATGCCCGGATTGAGAGATATGAAGTCTCCAATAAGTTCTATAGCTGCAAGATGGAGGAGAACAGTTCTGTCAGTGAGCATATACTCAAAATGTCTGGGTATAATAATCACTTGATTCAAATGGGAGTTAATCTTCCAGATGATTGCGTCATTGACAGAATTCTCCAATCACTGCCACCAAGCTACAAGAGCTTCGTGATGAACTATAATATGCAAGGGATGAATAAGACTATTCCCGAGCTCTTCGCAATGCTGAAAGCTGCGGAGGTAGAAATCAAAAAGGAGCATCAAGTGTTGATGGTCAACAAGACCACTAGTTTCAAGAAAAAGGGCAAAGGGAAGAAGAAGGGGAACTTCAAGAAGAACAGCAAGCAAGTTGCTGCTCAAGAGAAGAAACCCAAGTCTGGACCTAAGCCTGAAACTGAGTGCTTCTACTGCAAGCAGACTGGTCACTGGAAGCGGAACTGCCCCAAGTATTTGGCGGATAAGAAGGATGGCAAGGTGAACAAAGGTATATGTGATATACATGTTATTGATGTGTACCTTACTAATGCTCGCAGTAGCACCTGGGTATTTGATACTGGTTCTGTTGCTAATATTTGCAACTCGAAACAGGGACTACGAATTAAGCGAAGATTGGCTAAGGACGAGGTGACGATGCGCGTGGGAAACGGTTCCAAAGTCGATGTGATCGCGGTCGGCACGCTACCTCTACATCTACCTTCGGGATTAATATTAGACCTAAATAATTGTTATTTGGTGCCAGCGTTAAGCATGAACATTATATCTGGATCTTGTTTGATGCGAGACGGTTATTCATTTAAATCAGAGAATAATGGTTGTTCTATTTATATGAGTAATATCTTTTATGGTCATGCACCCTTGAAGAGTGGTCTATTCTTATTGAATCTCGATAGTAGTAACACACATATTCATAATGTTGAAGCCAAAAGATGCAGAGTTGATAATGATAGTGCAACTTATTTGTGGCACTGCCGTTTAGGTCATATCGGTGTAAAGCGCATGAAGAAACTCCATACTGATGGACTTTTGGAACCACTTGATTATGAATCACTTGGTACTTGCGAACCGTGCCTCATGGGCAAGATGACTAAAACGCCGTTCTCCGGTACTATGGAGAGAGCAACAGATTTGTTGGAAATCATACATACTGATGTATGTGGTCCGATGAATATTGAGGCTCGTGGCGGATATCGTTATTTTCTCACCTTCACAGATGACTTAAGCAGATATGGGTATATCTACTTAATGAAACATAAGTCTGAAACGTTTGAAAAGTTCAAAGAATTTCAGAGTGAAGTTGAAAATCATCGTAACAAGAAAATAAAGTTTCTACGATCTGATCGTGGAGGAGAATATTTGAGTTACGAGTTTGGTGTACATTTGAAACAATGCGGAATAGTTTCGCAACTCACGCCACCCGGAACACCACAGCGTAATGGTGTGTCCGAACGTCGTAATCGTACTTTACTAGATATGGTGCGATCTATGATGTCTCTTACTGATTTACCGCTATCGTTTTGGGGTTATGCTTTGGAGACGGCCGCATTCACGTTAAATAGGGCACCATCAAAATCCGTTGAGACGACGCCTTATGAACTATGGTTTGGCAAGAAACCAAAGTTGTCGTTTCTGAAAGTTTGGGGCTGCGATGCTTATGTGAAAAAGCTTCAACCTGATAAGCTCGAACCCAAATCGGAGAAATGTGTCTTCATAGGATATCCAAAGGAGACTATTGGATACACCTTCTATCACAGATCCGAAGGCAAGACTTTTGTTGCTAAGTTCGGAAACTTTCTGGAGAAGGAGTTTCTCTCGAAAGAAGTGAGTGGGAGGAAAGTAGAACTTGACGAGGTAACTGTACCTGCTCCCTTATTGGAAAGTAGTGCATCACAGAAAACTGTTTCTGTGACACCTACACCAATTAGTGAGGAAGCTAATGATAATGATCATGAAACTTCAGAACAAGATACTACTGAACCTCGTAGATCAACCAGAGTGAGATCCGCGCCAGAGTGGTACGGTAATCCAGTTCTGGAAGTCATGCTACTAGATCATGATGAACCTACGAACTATGAAGAAGCGATGGTGAGCCCAGATTCCGCAAAATGGCTTGAAGCCATGAAATCTGAGATGGGATCCATGTATGAGAACAAAGTGTGGACTTTGGTTGACTTGCCCAATGATCGGCAAGCAATTGAGAATAAATGGATCTTCAAGAAGAAGACTGACGCCGACGGTAATATTACTGTCTACAAAGCTCGACTTGTCGCAAAAGGGTTTCGGCAAGTTCAAGGGGTTGACTACGATGAGACCTTCTCACCCGTAGCGATGCTTAAGTCTGTCCGAATCATGTTAGCAATTGCCGCATTTTATGATTATGAAATTTGGCAGATGGATGTCAAAACTGCATTCCTGAATGGATTTCTGGAAGAAGAGTTGTATATGATGCAACCGGAAGGTTTTGTCGATCCAAAGGGAGCTAACAAAGTGTGCAAGCTCCAGCGATCCATTTATGGACTGGTGCAAGCCTCTCGGAGTTGGAATAAACGCTTTGATAGTGTGATCAAAGCATTTGGTTTTATACAGACTTTTGGAGAAGCCTGTATTTACAAGAAAGTGAGTGGGAGCTCTGTAGCATTTCTGATATTATATGTGGATGACATATTACTGATTGGAAATGATATAGAATTTCTGGATAGCATAAAGGGATACTTGAATAAGAGTTTTTCAATGAAAGACCTCGGTGAAGCTGCTTACATATTAGGCATAAAGATCTATAGAGATAGATCAAGACGTTTAATTGGACTTTCACAAAGCACATACCTTGACAAGATTTTGAAGAAGTTCAAAATGGATCAAGCAAAGAAAGGGTTCTTGCCTGTGTTACAAGGTGTGAAGTTGAGTCAGACTCAATGCCCGACCACTGCAGAAGATAGAGAGAAAATGAAAGATGTTCCCTATGCTTCAGCCATAGGCTCTATCATGTATGCAATGCTGTGTACCAGACCTGATGTGTGCCTTGCTATAAGTCTAGCAGGGAGGTACCAAAGTAATCCAGGAGTGGATCACTGGACAGCGGTCAAGAACATCCTGAAGTACCTGAAAAGGACTAAGGATATGTTTCTCGTATATGGAGGTGACAAAGAGCTCATCGTAAACGGTTACGTTGATGCAAGCTTTGACACTGATCCGGACGATTCTAAATCGCAAACCGGATACGTGTTTACATTAAACGGTGGAGCTGTCAGTTGGTGCAGTTCTAAACAGAGCGTCGTGGCGGGATCTACGTGTGAAGCGGAATACATAGCTGCTTCGGAAGCAGCAAATGAAGGAGTCTGGATGAAGGAGTTCATATCCGATCTAGGTGTCATACCTAGTGCATCGGGTCCAATGAAAATCTTTTGTGACAATACTGGTGCAATTGCCTTGGCGAAGGAATCCAGATTTCACAAGAGAACCAAGCACATCAAGAGACGCTTCAATTCCATCCGGGATCTAGTCCAGGTGGGAGACATAGAGATTTGCAAGATACATACGGATCTGAATGTTGCAGACCCGTTGACTAAGCCTCTTCCACGAGCAAAACATGATCAGCACCAAGGCTCCATGGGTGTTAGAATCATTACTGTGTAATCTAGATTATTGACTCTAGTGCAAGTGGGAGACTGAAGGAAATATGCCCTAGAGGCAATAATAAAGTTATTATTTATTTCCTTATATCATGATAAAAGTTTATTATTCATGCTAGAATTGTATTAACCGGAAACATAATACATGTGTGAATACATAGACAAACAGAGTGTCACTAGTATGCCTCTACTTGACTAGCTCGTTAATCAAAGATGGTTATGTTTCCTAACCATGGACAAAGAGTTGTTATTTGATTAACGGGATCACATCATTAGTTGAATGATCTGATTGACATGACCCATTCCATTAGCTTAGCACCCGATCGTTTAGTATGTTGCTATTGCTTTCTTCATGACTTATACATGTTCCTATGACTATGAGATTATGCAACTCCCGTTTGCCAGAGGAACACTTTGTGTGCTACCAAACGTCACAACGTAACTGGGTGATTATAAAGGAGCTCTACAGGTGTCTCCAAAGGTACATGTTGGGTTGGCGTATTTCGAGATTAGGATTTGTCACTCCGATTGTCGGAGAGGTATCTCTGGGCCCTCTCGGTAATGCACATCACTTAAGCCTTGCAAGCATTGCAACTAATGAGTTAGTTGCGGGATGATGTATTACAGAACGAGTAAAGAGACTTGCCGGTAACGAGATTGAACTAGGTATAGGATACCGACGATCGAATCTCGGGCAAGTAACATACCGATGACAAAGGGAACAACGTATGTTGTTATGCGGTCTGACCGATAAAAGATCTTCGTAGAATATGTAGGAACCAATATGGGCATCCAGGTCCCGCTATTAGTTATTGACCGGAGACGTGTCTCGGTCATGTCTACATTGTTCTCGAACCCGTAGGGTCCGCACGCTTAAGGTTTCGATGACAGTTATATTATGAGTTTATGCGTTTTGATGTACCGAAGGTTGTTCGGAGTCCCGGATGTGATCACGGACATGACGAGGAGTCTCGAAATGGTCGAGACATAAAGATTGATATATTGGAAGCCTATGTTTGGATATCGGAAGTGTTCCGGGTGAAATCGGGATTTTACCGGATTACCGGGAGGTTACCGGAACCCCCCGGGAGGTATATGGGCCTTAGTGGGCCTTAGTGGAAGAGAGGAGAGGTGGCCAGAGATGGGCCGCGCGCCCCTCCCCCCCTTGGTCCGAATAGGACAAGGAGAGGGGGCCGGCCCCCCTTCCTCCTCTCTCTCCTCTTTCCCCCCTCCGCGAATCCTATTCCAACTAGGAAAGGGGGGAGTCCTACTCCCGGAGGGAGTAGGACTCCTCCTGGCGCGCCTCCTCTTGGCCGGCCACCCCCCCTTTGAACCTTTATATATGGAGGCAAGGGGCACCCCTAAGGACACAAGTTGATCCACGTGATCATATTCTTAGCCGTGTGCGGTGCCCCCTTCCACCATAGTCCTCGGTAATATTGTAGCGGTGCTTAGGCGAAGCCCTGCGACAGTAGTACATCAAGATCGTCACCACGCCGTCGTGCTGACGGAACTCTTCCCCGACACTTTGCTGGATCGGAGTCCGGGGATCGTCATCGAGCTGAACGTGTGCTAGAACTCGGAGGTGCCGTAGTTTCGGTGCTTGATCGGTCGGGCCGTGAAGACGTACGACTACATCAACCAAGTTAACGCTTCCGTTGTCGATCTACAAGGGTACGTAGATCACACTCTCCCCTCTCGTTGCTATGCGTCACCATGATCTTGCGTGTGCGTAGGAATTTTTTTGAAATTACTACGTTCCCCAACAGTGGCATCCGAGCCTAGGTTTTATATGTTGATGTTATATGCACGAGTAGAACACAAGTGAGTTGTGGGCGATATAAGTCATACTGCTTACCAGCATGTCATACTTTGGTTCGGCGGTATTGTTGGACGAAGCGGCCCGGACCGACATTACGCGTACGCTTACGCGAGACCGGTTCTCCCGACGTGCTTTGCACATAGGTGGCTTGCGGGTGACAGTTTCTCCAACTTTAGTTGAACCGAGTGTGGCTACGCCCGGTCCTTGTGAAGGTTAAAACAGCACCAACTTGACAAACTATCGTTGTGGTTTTGATGCGTAGGTAAGATTGGTTCTTGCTTAAGCCCGTAGCAGCCACGTAAAACATGCAACAACAAAGTAGAGGACGTCTAACTTGTTTTTGCAGGGCATGTTGTGATGTGATATGGTCAAGACATGATGCTAAATTTTATTGTATGAGATGATCATGTTTTGTAACCGAGTTATCGGCAACTGGCAGGAGCCATATGGTTGTCGCTTTATTGTATGCAATGCAATCGCGTTGTAATGCTTTACTTTATCACTAAGCGGTAGCGATAGTCGTGGAAGCATAAGATTGGCGAGACGAACAACGATGCTACGATGGAGATCAAGGTGTCGCGCCGGTGACGATGGTGATCATGACGGTGCTTCGGAGATGGAGATCACAAGCACAAGATGATGATGGCCATATCATATCACTTATATTGATTGCATGTGATGTTTATCTTTTATGCATCTTATCTTGCTTTGATTGACGGTAGCATTATAAGATGATCTCTCACTAATTATCAAGAAGTGTTCTCCCTGAGTATGCACCATTGCGAAAGTTCTTCGTGCTGAGACACCACGTGATGATCGGGTGTGATAGGCTCTACGTTCAAATACAACGGGTGCAAAACAGTTGCACACGCGGAATACTCAGGTTATACTTGACGAGCCAAGCATATACAGATATGGCCTCGGAACACGGAGACCGAAAGGTCGAGCGTGAATCATATAGTAGATATGATCAACATAGTGATGTTCACCAATGAAACTACTCCATCTCACGTGATGATCGGACATGGTTTAGTTGATTTGGATCACGTAATCACTTAGAGGATTAGAGGGATGTCTATCTAAGTGGGAGTTCTTTAAGTAATATGATTAATTGAACCTAAATTTATCATGAACTTAGTACCTGATAGTATCTTGCTTGTTTATGTATGATTGTAGATAAATGGCCCGTGCTGTTGTTCCGTTGAATTTTAATGCGTTCCTTGAGAAAGCAAAGTTGAAAGATGATGGTAGCAATTACACGGACTGGGTCCGTAACTTGAGGATTATCCTCATTGCTGCACAGAAGAATTACGTCCTGGAAGCACCGCTGGGTGCCAGGCCTGCTGCTGGAGCAACACCAGATGTTGTGAACGTCTGGCAGAGCAAAGCTGATGACTACTCGATAGTTCAGTGTGCCATGCTTTACGGCTTAGAACCGGGACTTCAACGACGTTTTGAACGTCATGGAGCATATGAGATGTTCCAGGAGTTGAAGTTAATATTTCAAGCAAATGCCCGGATTGAGAGATATGAAGTCTCCAATAAGTTCTATAGCTGCAAGATGGAGGAGAACAGTTCTGTCAGTGAGCATATACTCAAAATGTCTGGGTATAATAATCACTTGATTCAAATGGGAGTTAATCTTCCAGATGATTGCGTCATTGACAGAATTCTCCAATCACTGCCACCAAGCTACAAGAGCTTCGTGATGAACTATAATATGCAAGGGATGAATAAGACTATTCCCGAGCTCTTCGCAATGCTGAAAGCTGCGGAGGTAGAAATCAAAAAGGAGCATCAAGTGTTGATGGTCAACAAGACCACTAGTTTCAAGAAAAAGGGCAAAGGGAAGAAGAAGGGGAACTTCAAGAAGAACAGCAAGCAAGTTGCTGCTCAAGAGAAGAAACCCAAGTCTGGACCTAAGCCTGAAACTGAGTGCTTCTACTGCAAGCAGACTGGTCACTGGAAGCGGAACTGCCCCAAGTATTTGGCGGATAAGAAGGATGGCAAGGTGAACAAAGGTATATGTGATATACATGTTATTGATGTGTACCTTACTAATGCTCGCAGTAGCACCTGGGTATTTGATACTGGTTCTGTTGCTAATATTTGCAACTCGAAACAGGGACTACGAATTAAGCGAAGATTGGCTAAGGACGAGGTGACGATGCGCGTGGGAAACGGTTCCAAAGTCGATGTGATCGCGGTCGGCACGCTACCTCTACATCTACCTTCGGGATTAATATTAGACCTAAATAATTGTTATTTGGTGCCAGCGTTAAGCATGAACATTATATCTGGATCTTGTTTGATGCGAGACGGTTATTCATTTAAATCAGAGAATAATGGTTGTTCTATTTATATGAGTAATATCTTTTATGGTCATGCACCCTTGAAGAGTGGTCTATTCTTATTGAATCTCGATAGTAGTAACACACATATTCATAATGTTGAAGCCAAAAGATGCAGAGTTGATAATGATAGTGCAACTTATTTGTGGCACTGCCGTTTAGGTCATATCGGTGTAAAGCGCATGAAGAAACTCCATACTGATGGACTTTTGGAACCACTTGATTATGAATCACTTGGTACTTGCGAACCGTGCCTCATGGGCAAGATGACTAAAACGCCGTTCTCCGGTACTATGGAGAGAGCAACAGATTTGTTGGAAATCATACATACTGATGCATGTGGTCCGATGAATATTGAGGCTCGTGGCGGATATCGTTATTTTCTCACCTTCACAGATGACTTAAGCAGATATGGATATATCTACTTAATGAAACATAAGTCTGAAACGTTTGAAAAGTTCAAAGAATTTCAGAGTGAAGTTGAAAATCATCGTAACAAGAAAATAAAGTTTCTACAATCTGATCGTGGAGGAGAATATTTGAGTTACGAGTTTGGTGTACATTTGAAACAATCCGGAATAGTTTCGCAACTCACGCCTCCCGGAACACCACAGCATAATGGTGTGTCCGAACGTCGTAATCGTACTTTACTAGATGTGGTGCGATCTATGATGTCTCTTACTGATTTACCGCTATCATTTTGGGGTTATGCTTTGGAGACGACCGCATTCACGTTAAATAGGGCACCATCAAAATCCGTTGAGACGACGCCTTATGAACTATGGTTTGGCAAGAAACCAAAGTTGTCATTTCTGAAAGTTTGGGGCTGCGATGCTTATGTGAAAAATCTTCAACCTGATAAGCTCGAACCCAAATCAGAGAAATGTGTCTTCATAGGATATCCAAAGGAGACTATTGGATACACCTTCTATCACAGACCCGAAGGCAAGACTTTTGTTGCTAAGTTCGGAAACTTTCTGGAGAAGGAGTTTCTCTCGAAAGAAGTGAGTGGGAGGAAAGTAGAACTTGACGAGGTAACTGTACCTGCTCCCTTATTGGAAAGTAGTGCATCATAGAAAACTGTTTCTGTGACACCTACACCAATTAGTGAGGAAGCTAATGATAATGATCATGAAACTTCAGAACAAGATACTACTGAACCTCGTAGATCAACCAGAGTGAGATCCACGCCAGAGTGGTACGGTAATCCAGTTCTGGAAGTCATGCTACTAGATCATGATGAACCTACGAACTATGAAGAAGCGATGGTAAGCCCAGATTCCGCAAAATGGCTTGAAGCCATGAAATCTGAGATGGGATCCATGTATGAGAACAAAGTGTGGACTTTGTTGACTTGCCCAATGATCGGCAAGCAATTGAGAATAAATGGATCTTCAAGAAGAAGACTGACGCCGACGGTAATATTACTGTCTACAAAGCTCGACTTGTCAAAAAAGGGTTTCGGCAAGTTCAAGGGGTTGACTACGATGAGACCTTCTCACCCGTAGCGATGCTTAAGTCTGTCCGAATCATGTTAGCAATTGCCGCATTTTATGATTATGAAATTTGGCAGATGGATGTCAAAACTGCATTCCTGAATGGATTTCTGGAAGAAGAGTTGTATATGATGCAACCGGAAGGTTTTGTCGATCCAAAGGGAGCTAACAAAGTGTGCAAGCTCCAGCGATCCATTTATGGACTGGTGCAAGCCTCTCGGAGTTGGAATAAACGCTTTGATAGTGTGATCAAAGCATTTGGTTTTATACAGACTTTTGGAGAAGCCTGTATTTACAAGAAAGTGAGTGGGAGCTCTGTAGCATTTCTGATATTATATGTGGATGACATATTACTGATTGGAAATGATATAGAATTTCTGGATAGCATAAAGGGATACTTGAATAAGAGTTTTTCAATGAAAGACCTCGGTGAAGCTGCTTACATATTAGGCATAAAGATCTATAGAGATAGATCAAGACGTTTAATTGGACTTTCACAAAGCACATACCTTGACAAGATTTTGAAGAAGTTCAAAATGGATCAAGCAAAGAAAGGGTTCTTGCCTGTGTTACAAGGTGTGAAGTTGAGTCAGACTCAATGCCCGACCACTGCAGAAGATAGAGAGAAAATGAAAGATGTTCCCTATGCTTCAGCCATAGGCTCTATCATGTATGCAATGCTGTGTACCAGACCTGATGTGTGCCTTGCTATAAGTCTAGCAGGGAGGTACCAAAGTAATCCAGGAGTGGATCACTGGACAGCGGTCAAGAACATCCTGAAGTACCTGAAAAGGACTAAGGATATGTTTCTCGTATATGGAGGTGACAAAGAGCTCATCGTAAACGGTTACGTTGATGCAAGCTTTGACACTGATCCGGACGATTCTAAATCGCAAACCGGATACGTGTTTACATTAAACGGTGGAGCTGTCAGTTGGTGCAGTTCTAAACAGAGCGTCGTGGCGGGATCTACGTGTGAAGCGGAATACATAGCTGCTTCGGAAGCAGCAAATGAAGGAGTCTGGATGAAGGAGTTCATATCCGATCTAGGTGTCATACCTAGTGCATCGGGTCCAATGAAAATCTTTTGTGACAATACTGGTGCAATTGCCTTGGCGAAGGAATCCAGATTTCACAAGAGAACCAAGCACATCAAGAGACGCTTCAATTCCATCCGGGATCTAGTCCAGGTGGGAGACATAGAGATTTGCAAGATACATACGGATCTGAATGTTGCAGACCCGTTGACTAAGCCTCTTCCACGAGCAAAACATGATCAGCACCAAGGCTCCATGGGTGTTAGAATCATTACTGTGTAATCTAGATTATTGACTCTAGTGCAAGTGGGAGACTGAAGGAAATATGCCCTAGAGGCAATAATAAAGTTATTATTTATTTCCTTATATCATGATAAAAGTTTATTATTCATGCTAGAATTGTATTAACCGGAAACATAATACATGTGTGAATACATAGACAAACAGAGTGTCACTAGTATGCCTCTACTTGACTAGCTCGTTAATCAAAGATGGTTATGTTTCCTAACCATGGACAAAGAGTTGTTATTTGATTAACGGGATCACATCATTAGTTGAATGATCTGATTGACATGACCCATTCCATTAGCTTAGCACCCGATCATTTAGTATGTTGCTATTGCTTTCTTCATGACTTATACATGTTCCTATGACTATGAGATTATGCAACTCCCGTTTGCCAGAGGAACACTTTGTGTGCTACCAAACGTCACAACGTAACTGGGTGATTATAAAGGAGCTCTACAGCTGTCTCCAAAGGTACATGTTGGGTTGGCGTATTTCGAGATTAGGATTTGTCACTCCGATTGTCGGAGAGGTATCTCTGGGCCCTCTCGGTAATGCACATCACTTAAGCCTTGCAAGCATTGCAACTAATGAGTTAGTTGCGGGATGATGTATTACAGAACGAGTAAAGAGACTTGCCGGTAACGAGATTGAACTAGGTATAGGATACCGACGATCGAATCTCGGGCAAGTAACATACCGATGACAAAGGGAACAACGTATGTTGTTATGTGGTCTGACCGATAAAAGATCTTCGTAGAATATGTAGGAACCAATATGGGCATCCAGGTCCCGCTATTGGTTATTGACCGGAGACGTGCCTCGGTCATGTCTACATTGTTCTCGAACCCGTAGGGTCTGCACGCTTAAGGTTTCGATGACAGTTATATTATGAGTTTATGCGTTTTGATGTACCGAAGGTTGTTCGGAGTCCCAGATGTGATCATGGACATGACGAGGAGTCTCGAAATGGTCGAGACATAAAGATTGATATATTGGAAGCCTATGTTTGGATATCGGAAGTGTTCCGTGTGAAATCGGGATTTTACCGGATTACCGGGAGGTTACCGGAACCCCCCCGGGAGGTATATGGGCCTTAGTGGGCCTTAGTGGCAGAGAGGAGAGGTGGCCAGAGATGGGCCGCGCGCCCCTCCCCCCCTTGGTACGAATAGGACAAGGAGAGGGGGCCGGCCCCCCTTCCTCCTCTCTCTCCTCTTTCCCCCCCTCCGCGAATCCTATTCCAACTAGGAAAGGGGGTGAGTCCTACTCCTGGAGGGAGTAGGACTCCTCCTGGCGCTCCTCCTCTTGGCCGGCCACCCCCCCTTTTGAACCTTTATATATGGAGGCAAGGGGCACCCCTAAGGACACAAGTTGATCCACGTGATCATGTTCTTAGCCGTGTGCGGTGCCTCCTTCCACCATAGTCCTCGATAATATTGTAGCGGTGCTTAGGCGAAGCCCTGCGACAGTAGTACATCAAGATCGTCACCACGCCGTCGTACTGACAGAACTCTTCCCCGACACTTTGCTGGATCGGAGTCCGGGGATCGTCATCGAGCTGAACGTGTGCTAGAACTCGGAGGTGCCGTAGTTTCGGTGCTTGATCGGCCGGGCCGTGAAGACGTACGACTGCATCAACCAAGTTAACGCTTCCGTTGTCGATCTACAAGGGTACGTAGATCACACTCTCCCCTCTCGTTGCTATGCATCACCATGATCTTGCGTGTGCGTAGGAATTTTTTTGAAATTACTACGTTCCCCAACAGTGGCATCCGAGCCTAGGTTTTATATGTTGATGTTATATGCACGAGTAGAACACAAGTGAGTTGTGGGCAATATAAGTCATACTACTTACCAGCATGTCATACTTTGGTTCTGCGATATTGTTGGATGAAGCGGCCCGTACCGACATTACGCGTACGCTTACGCGAGACCGGTTCTCCCGACGTGCTTTGCACATAGGTGGCTTGCGGGTGACAGTTTGTCCAACTTTAGTTGAACCGAGTGTGGCTACGCCCGGTCCTTGTGAAGGTTAAAACAGCACCAACTTGACAAACTATCGTTGTGGTTTTGATGCGTAGGTAAGATTGGTTCTTGCTTAAGCCCGTAGCAGCCACGTAAAACATGCAACAACAAAGTAGAGGACGTCTAACTTGTTTTTACAGGGCATGTTGTGATGTGATATGGTCAAGACATGATGCTAAATTTTATTGTATGAGGTGATCATGTTTTGTAACCGAGTTATCGGCAACTGGCAGGAGCCATATGGTTGTCGCTTTATTGTATGCAATGCAATCGCGCTGTAATGCTTTACTTTATCACTAAGCGGTAGTGATAGTCGTGGAAGCATAAGATTGGCGAGACAACAACGATGCTACGATGGAGATCAAGGTGTCGCGCCGGTGACGATGGTGATCATGACGGTGCTTCGGAGATGGAGATCACAAGCACAAGATGATGATGGCCATATCATATCACTTATATTGATTGCATGTGATGTTTATCTTTTATGCATCTTATCTTGCTTTGATTGATGGTAGCATTATAAGATGATCTCTCACTAATTATCAAGAAGTGTTCTCCCTGAGTATGCACCATTGCGAAAGTTCTTCGTGCTGAGACACCACGTGATGATCGGGTGTGATAGGCTCTACGTTCAAATACAACGGGTGCAAGACAGTTGCACATGCAGAATACTTAGGTTATACTTGACGAGCCAAGCATATACAGATATGGCCTCGGAACACGGAGACCGAAAGGTCGAGCGTGAATCATATAGTAGATATGATCAACATAGTGATGTTCACCAATGAAACTACTCCATCTCACGTGATGATCGGACATGGTTTAGTTGATTTGGATCACGTAATCACTTAGAGGATTAGAGGGATGTCTATCTAAGTGGGAGTTCTTTAAGTAATATGATTAATTGAACCTAAATTTATCATGAACTTAGTACCTGATAATATCTTGCTTGTTTATGTATGATTGTAGATAAATGGCCCGTGTTGTTGTTCCATTGAATTTTAATGCGTTCCTTGAGAAAGCAAAGTTGAAAGATGATGGTAGCAATTACACGGACTGGGTTCGTAAC
Source organism: Triticum aestivum (assembly GCF_018294505.1). Lineage (NCBI taxonomy): Eukaryota > Viridiplantae > Streptophyta > Magnoliopsida > Poales > Poaceae > Triticum > Triticum aestivum. The sequence continues at coordinate 609,419,474 of NC_057806.1, read as the reverse complement.
TTGAGGATAATCCTCATTGCTGCAAAGAAGAATTACGTCCTGGAAGCACCGCTGGGTGCCAGGCCTGCTGCTGGAGCAACACCAGATGTTGTGAACGTCTGGCAGAGCAAAGCTGATGACTACTCGATAGTTCAGTGTGCCATGCTTTACGGCTTAGAAACGGGACTTCAACGACGTTTTGAACGTCATGGAGCATATGAGATGTTCCAGGAGTTGACGTTAATATTTCAAGCAAATGCCCGGATTGAGAGATATGAAGTCTCCAATAAGTTCTATAGCTGCAAGATGGAGGAGAACAGTTCTGTCAGTGAGCATATACTCAAAATGTCTGGGTATAATAATCACTTGATTCAAATGGGAGTTAATCTTCCAGATGATTGCGTCATTGACAGAATTCTCCAATCACTGCCACCAAGCTACAAGAGCTTCGTGATGAACTATAATATGCAAGGGATGAATAAGACTATTCCCGAGCTCTTCGCAATGCTGAAAGCTGCGAAGGTAGAAATCAAAAAGGAGCATCAAGTGTTGATGGTCAACAAGACCACTAGTTTCAAGAAAAAGGGCAAAGGGAAGAAGAAGGGGAACTTCAAGAAGAAGAGCAAGCAAGTTGTTGCTCAAGAGAAGGAACCCAAGTCTGGACCTAAGCCTGAAACTGAGTGCTTCTACTGCAAGCAGACTGGTCACTGGAAGTGGAACTGCCCCAAGTATTTGGCGGATAAGAAGGATGGCAAGGTGAACAAAGGTATATGTGATATACATGTTATTGATGTGTACCTTACTAATGCTCGCAGTAGCACCTGGGTATTTGATACTGGTTCTGTTGCTAATATTTGCAACTCGAAACAGGGACTGCGAATTAAGCAAAGATTGGCTAAGTACGAGGTGACGATGCGCGTGGGAAACGGTTCCAAAGTCGATGTGATCGCGGTCGGCACGCTACCTCTACATCTACCTTCGGGATTAATATTAGACCTAAATAATTGTTATTTGGTGCCAGCGTTAAGCATGAACTTTATATCTGGATCTTGTTTGATGCAAGACGGTTATTCATTTAAATCAGAGAATAATGGTTGTTCTATTTATATGAGTAATATCTTTTATGGTCATGCACCCTTGAAGAGTGGTCTATTCTTATTGATTCTCGATAGTAGTAACACACATATTCATAATGTTGAAGCCAAAAGATGCAGAGTTGATAAAGATAGTGCAACTTATTTATGGCACTGCCGTTTAGGTCATATCGGTGTAAAGCGCATGAAGAAACTCCATACTGATGGACTTTTGGAACCACTTGATTATGAATCACTTGGTACTTGCGAACCGTGCCTCATGGGCAAGATGACTAAAACGCCGTTCTCCGGTACTATGGAGAGAGCAACAGATTTGTTGGAAATCATACATACTGATGTATGTGGTCCGATGAATATTGAGGCTCGTGGCGGATATCGTTATTTTCTCACCTTCACAGATGACTTAAGCAGATATGGATATATCTACTTAATGAAACATAAGTCTGAAACGTTTGAAAAGTTCAAAGAATTTCAGAGTGAAGTTGAAAATCATCGTAACAAGAAAATAAAGTTTCTACGATCTGATCGTGGAGGAGAATATTTGAGTTACGAGTTTGGTGTACATTTGAAACAATGCGGAATAGTTTCACAACTCATGCCACCCGGAACACCACAGCGTAATGGTGTGTCCGAACGTCGTAATCGTACTTTACTAGATATGGTGCGATCTATGATGTCTCTTACTGATTTACCTCTATCGTTTTGGGGTTATGCTTTGGAGACGGCCGCATTCACGTTAAATAGGGCACCATCAAAATCCGTTGAGACGACGCCTTATGAACTATGGTTTGGCAAGAAACCAAAGTTGTCATTTCTGAAAGTTTGGGGCTACGATGCTTATGTGAAAAAGCTTCAACCTGATAAGCTCGAACCCAAATTGGAGAAATGTGTCTTCATAGGATATCCAAAGGAGACTATTGGATACACCTTCTATCACAGACTCGAAGGCAAGACTTTTGTTGCTAAGTTCGGAAACTTTCTAGAGAAGGAGTTTCTCTCGAAAGAAGTGAGTGGGAGGAAAGTAGAACTTGACGAGGTAACTGTACCTGCTCCCTTATTGGAAAGTAGTGCGTCACAGAAAACTGTTTCTGTGACACCTACACCAATTAGTGAGGAAGCTAATGATAATGATCATGAAACTTCAGAACATGATACTACTGAACCTCGTAGATCAGCCAGAGTGGTACGGTAATCCAGTTCTGGAAGTCATGCTACTAGATCATGATGAACCTACGAACTATGAAGAAGCGATGGTAAGCCCAGATTTCGCAAAATGGCTTGAAGCCATGAAATCTGAGATGGGATCCATGTATGAGAACAAAGTGTGGACTTTGGTTGACTTGCCCAATGATCGGCAAGCAATTGAGAATAAATGGATCTTCAAGAAGAAGACTGACGCCGACGGTAATATTACTGTCTACAAAGCTCGACTTGTCGCAAAAGGGTTTCGGCAAGTTCAAGGGGTTGACTACGATGAGACCTTCTCACCCGTAGCGATGCTTAAGTCTGTCCGAATCATGTTAGCGATTGTTGCATTTTATGATTATGAAATTTGGCAGATGGATGTCAAAACTGCATTCCTGAATGGATTTCTGGAAGAAGAGTTGTATATGATGCAACCGAAAGGTTTTGTCGATCCAAAGGGAGCTAACAAAGTGTGCAAGCTCCAGCGATCCATTTATGGACTGGTGCAAGCCTCCCGGAGTTGGAATAAACGCTTTGATAGTGTGATCAAAGCATTTGGTTTTATACAGACTTTTGGAGAAGCCTGTATTTACAAGAAAGTGAGTGGGAGCTCTGTAGCATTTCTGATATTATATGTGGATGACATATTACTGATTGGAAATGATATAGAATTTCTGGATAGCATAAAGGGATACTTGAATAAGAGTTTTTCAATGAAAGACCTCGGTGAAGCTGCTTACATATTAGGCATAAAGATCTATAGAGATAGATCAAGACGTTTAATTGGACTTTCACAAAGCACATACCTTGACAAGATTTTGAAGAAGTTCAAAATGGATCAAGCAAAGAAAGGGTTCTTGCCTGTGTTACAAGGTGTGAAGTTGAGTCAGACTCAATGCCCGACCACTGCAGAAGATAGAGAGAAAATGAAAGATGTTCCCTATGCTTCAGCCATAGGCTCTATCATGTATGCAATGCTGTGTACCAGACCTGATGTGTGCCTTGCTATAAGTCTAGCAGGGAGGTACCAAAGTAATCCAGGAGTGGATCACTGGACAGCGGTCAAGAACATCCTGAAGTACCTGAAAAGGACTAAAGATATGTTTCTCGTATATGGAGGTGACAAAGAGCTCATCGTAAACGGTTACGTTGATGCAAGCTTTGACACTGATCCGCACGATTCTAAATCGCAAACCGGATACGTGTTTACATTAAACGGTGGAGCTGTCAGTTGGTGCAGTTCTAAACAGAGCGTCGTGGCGGGATCTACGTGTGAAGCGGAATACATAGCTGCTTCGGAAGCAGCAAATGAAGGAGTCTGGATGAAGGAGTTCATATCCGATCTAGGTGTCATACCTAGTGCATCGGGTCCAATGAAAATATTTTGTGACAATACTGGTGCAATTGCCTTGGCGAAGGAATCCAGATTTCACAAGAGAACCAAGCACATCAAGAGACGCTTCAATTCCATCCGGGATCTAGTCCAGGTGGGAGACATAGAGATTTGCAAGATAAAGTTATTATTTATTTCCTTATATCATGATAAAAGTTTATTATTCATGCTAGAATTGTATTAACCGGAAACATAATACATGTGTGAATACATAGACAAACAGAGTGTCACTAGTATGCCTCTACTTGACTAGCTCGTTAATCAAAGATGGTTATGTTTCCTAACCATGTACAAAGAGTTGTTATTTGATTAACGGGATCACATCATTAGTTGAATGATCTGATTGACATGACCCATTCCATTAGCTTAGCACCCGATCATTTAGTATGTTGCTATTGCTTTCTTCATGACTTATACATGTTCCTATGACTATGAGATTATGCAACTCCCGTTTGCCAGAGGAACACTTTGTGTGCTACCAAACGTCACAACGTAACTGGGTGATTATAAAGGAGCTCTACAGGTGTCTCCAAAGGTACATGTTGGGTTGGCGTATTTCGAGATTAGGATTTGTCACTCCGATTGTCGGAGAGGTATCTCTGGGCCCTCTCGGTAATGCACATCACTTAAGCCTTGCAAGCATTGCAACTAATGAGTTAGTTGCGTGATGATGTATTACAGAACGAGTAAAGAGACTTGCCGGTAACGAGATTGAACTAGGTATAGGATACCGACGATTGAATCTCGGGCAAGTAACATACCGATGACAAAGGGAACAACGTATGTTGTTATGTGGTCTGACCGATAAAAGATCTTCATAGAATATGTAGGAACCAATATGGGCATCTAGGTCCCGCTATTGGTTATTGACCGGAGACGTGTCTCGGTCATGTCTACATTGTTCTCGAACCCGTAGGGTCCGCACGCTTAAGGTTTCGATGACAGTTATATTATGAGATTATGCGTTTTGATGTACCGAAGGTTGTCTGGAGTCCCGGATGTGATCACGGACATGACGAGGAGTCTCGAAATGGTCGAGACATAAAGATTGATATATTGGAAGCCTATTTTGGATATCGGAAGTGTTCTGGGTGAAATTGGGATTTTATCGGATTACTGGGAGGTTACCGGAACCCTCGGGTGGTATATGGGCCTTAGTGGGCCTTAGTGGAAGAGAGGAGAGGTGGCCAGAGATGGGCCGTGTGCCCCTCCCCCCTTGGTCCGAATAGGACAAGGAGAGGGGGCCGGACCCCCTTCCTCCTCTCTCTCTCCTCTTTCCCCCCCTCCGTGAATCCTATTCCAACTAGGAAAGGGGGGGAGTCCTACTCCCGGAGGGAGTAGGACTCCTCCTGGCGCGCCTCCTCTTGGCCGGCCGCCCCCCCCTTTTGAACCTTTATATACGGAGGCAAGGGGCACCCCTAAGGACACAAGTTGATCCACGTGATCATATTCTTAGCCGTGTGCGGTGCCCCCTTCCACCATAATCCTCGATAATATTATAGCGGTGCTTAGGTGAAGCCCTGCGACAGTAGTACATCAAGATCGTCACCACGCCGTCGTACTGATGGAACTCTTCCCCGACACTTTGCTGGATCAGAGTTCGGGGATCGTCATCGAGCTGAACGTGTGCTAGAACTCAGAGGTGCCGTAGTTTCGGTGCTTGATCGGTCGGGCCGTGAAGACGTACGACTACATCAACCAAGTTAACGCTTCCGTTGTCGATCTACAAGGGTACGTAGATCACACTCTCCCCTCTCGTTTCTATGCATCACCATGATCTTGCGTGTGCGTAGGAATTTTTTTGAAATTACTACCTTCTCCAACATAAATGAGTAGCCATCTCGTATTAAACGAGATCCTGATACAATGTTCATGCTCAAAGCTGGCACTAAATAACAATTATTGAGGTTTAAAACTAATCCTGTAGGTAAATGTAGAGGTAGCATGCTGACGGCGATCACATCGACCTTGGAACCATTCCCGACGCGCATCGTCACCTCGTCCTTCGCCAGTCTCCGCTTATTCCGCAGCTCCTGCTTTGAGTTACAAACGTGAGCAACCGCACCGGTATCAAATACCCAGGAGCTACTACGAGTACTGGTAAGGTACACATCAATTACATGTATATCACATATACCTTTCGTGATGCCGGCCTTCTTGTCCGCTAAGTATTTGGGGCAGTTCCGCTTCCAGTGACCACTTCCCTTGCAATAAAAGCACTCAGTCTCGGGCTTGGGTCCATTCTTTGGCTTCTTCCCGGCAGCTTGCTTACCGGGCGCGGAAACTCCCTCGCCGTCCTTCTTGAAGTTCTTCTTACCCTTGCCTTTCTTGAACTTAGTGGTTTTATTCACCATCAACACTTGATGTTCCTTTTTGATTTCTACCTCCGCTGATTTCAGCATTGAATATACCTCAGGAATGGTCTTTTCCATCCCCTGCATATTGAAGTTCATCACAAAGCTCTTGTAGCTCGGTGGAAGCGACTGGAGGATTCTGTCAATGACCGCGTCATCTGGGAGATTAACTCCCAACTGAGTCAAGCGGTTATGTAACCCAGACATTGTGAGTATGTGCTCACTGACAGAACTATTTTCCTCCGTTTTACAGCTGAAAAACTTGTCGGATACTTCATATCTCTCGACCCGGGCATGAGCTTGAAAAACCATTTTCAGCTCTTCGAACATCTCATATGCTCCGTGTTTCTCAAAACGCTTTTGGAGCCCTGGTTCTAAGCTGTAAAGCATGCCGCACTGAACGAGGGAGTAATCATCAGCACGCTGCTGCCAAGCGTTCATAACGTCTTGGTTCTCTGGGATGGGTGCGTCACCTAGCGGTGCTTCTAGGACATAATCTTTCTTGGCAGCTATGAGGATGATCCTCAGGTTCCGGACCCAGTCCGTATAGTTGCTGCCATCATCTTTCAGCTTGGTTTTCTCTAGGAACGCGTTGAAGTTGAGGACAACGTGGGCCATTTGATCTACAAGACATATTGTAAAGATTTTAGACTAAGTTCATGATAATTGAGTTCATCTAATCAAATTATTTAATGAACTCCCACTCAGATAGACATCCCTCCAGTCATCTAAGTATAACATGATCCGAGTTAACTAGGTCGTGTCCGATCATCACGTGAGACGGACTAGTCAACATCGGTGAACATCTTCATGTTGATCATATCTTCTATACGACTCATGCTCGACCTTTCGGTCTTCTGTGTTCCGAGGCCATGTCTGTACATGCTAGGCTCGTCAAGTCAACCTAAGTGTATCGCGTGTGTAAATCTGGCTTACACCCGTTGTATTCGAACGTTAGAATCTATCACACCCGATCATCACGTGGTGCTTCGAAATAACGAACCTTCGCAACGGTGCACAGTTAGGGGGGACACTTTCTTGAAATTATTTCGAGGGATCATCTTATTTAAGCTACCGTCGTTCTAAGCAAATAAGATGTAAACATGATAAACATCACATGCAATCAAACAGTGACATGATATGGCCAATATCATTTGCTCCTTTGATCTCCATCTTCGGGGCTCCATGATCATCGTTGTCACCGGCATGACACCATGATCTCCATCATCATGATCTCCATCATCGTGTCTTCTTGAAGTTGTCTCGTCATCTATTACTTCTACTACTATGGCTAACACTTTAGCAATAAAGTAAAGTAATTACATGACGTTTATGTTGACACGCAGGTCATAAATAAATAAAGACAACTCCTATGGCTCCTACCGGTTGTCATACTCATCGACATGCAAGTCGTGATTCCTATTACAAGAACATGATCAATCTCATACATCACATATATCATTCATCATTCATCACAACCTTTGGCCATATCACATCACAAAACACTTGTTGCAAAAACAAGTTAGACGTCCTCTAATTGTTGTTGCAAGTTTTTACGTGGCTGCTATAGGTTTCTAGCAAGAATGTTTCTTACATACGCCAAAACCACAACGTGAATTGCCAATTTCTATTTACCCTTCATAAGGACCCTGTTCATCGAATCCGATCCGACTAAAGTGGGAGAGACAGACACCCGCCAGCCACCTTATGCAACTAGTGCATGTCAGTCGGTGGAACCGGTCTCACGTAAGCGTACGTGTAAAGTTGGTCCGGGCCGCTTCATCCCACGATGCCGCCGAATCAAGATAAGACTAGTAACGGCAAGCAAATTGACAATATCGACGCCCACAACTACTTTGTGTTCTACTCGTTCATAGTAACTACGCATAGACCTAGCTCATGATGCCACTATTGGGAACGTTGCAGAAAACAAAAAAAATTCCTACGTTTCACCAAGATCAATCTATGGAGTCAACTAGCAACGAGAGGAGAGTGCATCTACATACCCTTGTAGATCGCGAGCGGAAGCGTTCAAGAGAACGGGGATGATGGAGTCATACTCGCCGTGATCCAAATCACCGATGACCAAGTGCCGAACGGACGGCACCTCCGCGTTCAACACACGTACGGAGCGGATGACGTCTCCTCCTTCTTGATCCAGCAAGGGGGAAGGAGAGGTTGATGAAGATCCAGCAGCACGACGACGTGGTGGTGGATGCAGGAGTGATCGCAGCAGGGCTTTACCGAGCTTCTGCGGGAGGGAGAGGTGTAGGAGGGGAGAGGGAGGCGCTAAGGCTTGAGGTGCGGCTGCCCTCCCTCCCCCCTTTATATATGCCCCCTGGGGGGGCGCCGGCCCTGGAGATGGGATCTCCCAAGGGGGGCGGCGGCCAAGGGGGTGGAGTGCCCCCCAAGGCAAGTGGAGGCGCCCCCACCCTAGGGTTTCCAACCCTAGGCGCAGGGGGGGGCAAGGGGGGGCGCACCAGCCCACTATGGGCTGGTTCCCCTCCCCACTTCGGCCCATGGGGCCCTCCGACATGGGTGGCCCCACCCGGTGAACCCCCGGGACCCATCCGGTGGTCCCGGTACAATACCGGTGACCCCGTATCTTTCCCGATGGCCAAAACTGCACTTCCTATATATAATTCTTCACCTCCGGACCATTCCGGAACTCCTTGTGACGTCCAGGATCTCATCCGGTACTCCGAACAACTTTCGGATTACTGCATACTCATATCTCTACAACCCTAGCGTCACTGAACCTTAAGTGTGTAGACCCTACGGGTTCGGGAGACAAGCAGACATGACCGAGACGACTCTCCGGTCAATAACCAACAGCGGGATCTGGATACCCATGTTGGCTCCCACATGCTCCTCGATGATCTCATCAGATGAACCACGATGTCGAGGACTTAATCAATCCCGTATTCAATTCCCTTTGTCAATCGATACGTTACTTGCCCGAGACTCGATCGTCGGTATCCCAATACCTTGTTCAGTCTCGTTACCGGCAAGTCACTTTACTCGTACCGTAATGCATGATCCCGTGATCAACCACTTGATCACATTGAGCTCATTATGATGATGCATTACCGAGTGGGCCCAGAGATACCTCTCCGTCATACGGAGTGACAAATCCCAGTCTCGATTCGTGCCAACCCAACAGACCCTTTCGGAGATACCTGTAATGTACCTTTATAGTCACCCAGTTACGTTGTGACGTTTGGCACACCCAAGGCACTCATATAGTATTCGGGAGTTGCACAATCTCATGGTCTAAGGAAATGATACTTGACATTCAGAAAAGCTATAGCAAATGAACTACACGATCTTTGTGCTATGCTTAGGTTTGGGTCTTGTCCATCACATCATTCTCCTAATGATGTGATCCCGTTATCAATGACATCGCCATGTCCATAGCCAGGAAACCATGACTATCTGTTGATCAACGAGCTAGTCAACTAGAGGCTCACTAGGGACACACTGCGGTCTATGTATTCACACATGTATTACGATTTCCGTATAATACAATTATAGCATGAATAATAGACAATTATCATGAACAAGGAAATATAATAATCATTTTATTATTGCCTCTAGGGCATATTTCCAACAAAAGAAAGAGACACCAAATCCTTTGGCCAGCATCCAACCTTCCATGGAGATGCATCCACCACCACGATGGCGGCCTCACTGTGAAGAAACGAACCTACCCATGGAAACTGGGAAGCGCGGACTAAAGCCAAGCATAGGATGTCAGATATGCTCCTTTGAGATCCTACCACAACCTCCATACCAACCGCCATCACAAGAACAAGGAGGGTAAGGTTGAACAATGATGAGGAGCGATGTGGTTTAGTGGGTAAAAACCCAAATCGCCACTAGGGACACAAAGGTTGCTACTACTAGAGAAAAAGGACAGAGGGACCCACTCTCTCTCCTCTCCGCCCGACGAGGCTACTGGATCTGGGAGAGAAAAGGGTCGAGGGAGGAGGAAACGAGATGAGCGCGGTAGTCAAGGAGAGGTAGAGAAAACGAGTCTGGGAGAAGGGGAAGTTAAGTCTTCTCTAAATTATTTACTACTGCTTTGTATTTATATTACATGCCATTTTACATTCATATTCAGTTCATGATCCTACACTATATTTGTATAAGTTGACAAACGCCTTGCCACAGAATACCAATGCACGCTTGTGTAGTAAATTCATCGTCTAAGTCAATATCAAACTTCCCATGAAGAAACCATATACCCATGCATGATAGATGCCACAACATATGCAGTGCAAGATTCTAAATATTTTTTTCTTTGAAAAGAAGGATAGCCCCCGGCTTCTGCATCGAGCTATGCACACAACTATATATTATTTACTATTCAAAATCCAACAACCGAATAACATTGACCCAGAAAAAAAACCCAAGGCCGCATATCTCACAACATTAACTCCATCAGACAACCACTAACCTTATAATAGAGGACAAACTCAAAACTAATAATACACAACTCCTAGGCTATGCCTTCAAGGCGGATCACCGCATGTGCACTGATGATGATGAGTCCGACCCAAGTTTGATCTCAGGATTCTCATCCCCAAAGTCAAGCTTTGATTCACCTACTTCAACAAGGACATGCTGCAGATGCACGTCGACATAGCATGGTCAAAGATCTTGTGTTTCCACCGGAGTTCACAAACTCACCGTTGCAGCCGTCTCTACCATCATTTCTTGTCCGACTACCAACACATCGATGACTGGATACCTTTGGAGAAGGTGTCGGAAGACAAAGACGTCCCATACCGCCTCGCCTCTCATCACTGTCGCATCACTCGATCCAGCAACAGCAGGCTAAACATGACACCTCCGCCAAAGCCACCGTGCAGCACCTGGAGTAGGCATGACTTTACGACTCCGCATGAGCCATTGTGCATAGCATCCGCCAACGATGTACCCACCGGTGGCTTCACTTGCCGATGACAGGCACTAACTAACACCTCAAAGGAGATGCATGTGTTACCCGACGAGCCGCATCGAGCCCAATCTGTTGATCGAGGGGACATCTCACACCGCCGCCGGCCTGAGAAAGGCCATCACCACCTTCAGATCCACCCTCTGAGCCGCCTACACGACCAGGGAGGCCACTACCGTCAAAGATGAAGGGTTGATGCCCCAATTCCATGGGCTACAAGTGAGGACCCACCGTCGTGCCGGCCGCTGCCGTCACCCATATGAACAACAACTGCCACCAAGACTGAAAATTTGGACACTAGGCCCGGTATCCCTCGCGCACCGCCCCTTGGTCAGTCGCGCTCGACTTCTTGTTGCGTTGACGAGCAGGCCACCATGGCATCATCCGATCCTCCGCCCGGCATTTGTTGCCCTGCCGCCAGCAAGCCGCACCGGCCGAGGGGAGCAACGACCACTGCCCACACCCCAGTCGCCCGGGAGCTCCTAGTCGGCGTTGTAGGCTCCCGTTGGACAAGTGGCGCCTACAGCGACCAGGAGCGGGCCGTGGCCCAATAAAAACATTGCTAACTATCTGTTCTCAATACAGCAGAAAAAAAAACTACACTAAATCTCCTGTAGTGATTCGAGAGTGCTGGGGTTCGAACTCCGAGCGCGAGGTTTGACAGCAGTCCCTCGTAACCACCATGCGATGATCATTTCGTTCACCACAAAAAAGGAAAAACCTCTATTTGACACTTCCTCTAGTTAACACATATTATATATATCCAATGTAAATTATTTTAAAAATAAAGTATAAATTCGAAACAGAATTCTATAAAAAAATACCGAAAACATGTATGTATTTGAAAAAAAAAGGTTCATAGAAATTCAAAAGAGTTCATCGCTTTTTAAAAAAGTTCATCAAATTTGAAAAATAGTTCATCATCTCGAGAAAAGTTCACAGATTTTTTAAAAATTTCATCTATTTTGGAAACAAATTCACAAAATTCGAAAAAGAGTTCATCGATTTTGCAAAAAGTCCATTGACTTAAAAAATAAGTTCATCAAATTTGAAAAAAGTTCATTGATTTTGGAAAAAGTACATCAAATTTAAAAACAGTTCATCCTTTTTTTAAAGTTCATCGAAACTGAAAATAGTTCATGGATTTTTAATTTTTTTAAAAGTTCATCGAATTTGAAAAAAAGTTCATTGACTTGAATAAAAAATAGTCAATTTTGAGAAAAAAAGTTCATCCATTTTAAGAAAAGTTCATGAATTTGAAAGAAACCATCAAACCAGGAAAGATGAAAAAAGTGAAAAAACAGAAACAGAAAAAAGTGAAAAAAATGAAAAAGAGAAGAAGAAATAAGGAAAGTGGGAAGAAGAAGATATCACATCGGCATGTTGACGCGGTGGTTGTTGCCACGTAGTTCTATCCATGAGGTCCCAAAAGTTCGATTCTCTGCAGGCGCCGGTTAGCAAAAACAGTAGGAACCGGCGCCTGCAACGCCAAATAGGAAATGCCCAGTCGCCCGCCGCTGCATGTGAGGACTGGACGTCACCACCCCTGCCATTGGCCAATCTGGACGAAGCCCATGGCCGGGCCCATCAAGCCCATGCGTCGCCCCAAGGTAACGTCTGCTGTTTTTTCTCTAAAAAAAGGTAACGTCTAGCTGCAGGCCGTCCGCTCGACGGGCAAGTCGCCACCTCGACCAAGTCCCACGATCGAAACCGCACCACAGGAAGCCGGAGAGGGTAAGTCCTGCCACCGGCATCACCAAGCTGGACTTTGCCAGAGGTGACCATCGGCAGCGGCGAGAGGGAGGGAGCTGGGAGGAGGAGGCCGAGACTTATCTAATCTGATCGCCGCCCGAGCCGCCCAACGAGAGAGCAACCTAAAATTGGGATATAGACAAGCAGTGGCGATTCTACTAGGGGGCTTCAATAGGCTGAAGCCTATCCTCCAAAAATCCTATTTCAACTAAATATACTACTTGCCAATTATACCGAGGTGTTTTACATCTAATAATTGCAATGCATTGCTAATTAGACCTAGGAACTTACTTTGAGCCTACCCTTCATTTCCGTGCTAGATTCGCCACTGTAGACAAGCATGTGCGCTTGGTGGCCTCACAAAATAAGGTGTTGCTATTTAACTCCAAGGAACTTGCTAGCACCCACCATCGTGGGCACCGAAATGCAGGTCGAGCTGTCAAGTGCTTTGCATGGGCCGCCCAAAATCGGTTTGGCAGCACCACACATTGAAGAAGGCCCGTGGCAGCTAGCCGGTGGGTCTTGAGCCCGCCTTGTCGATGGAACCTGCTGACACCACACGCATCACATACTCCAGTAGCTGACACACTAGCTGACTGATCACCCATGCAGACACACTAGCTAGCTAATCACAAGAAGCGGCGATGAGGCCCCCTCTCACCCACTGCTGCTGTATGTCCCAGCGCAGCCAGGCCCAATGTAACAGTGTGCTGATAATGAATAAGACCGACTATATTCTATCCCAACGCTTGGATTTTTCTTCCCGATGCCTTTCATTCCCAAGGCTCTACATCATTGGATGTGTGTTGTTTTTAATCCCTATCGACGTGGATTACACAGCTAGTTTAATTGACTGATGCAAAAAGTGAACATGAGCTAAGAAGTAAGGGGAACTGTGTGTTTGACTAGCTCTGCATATATAGATGAGCATGCGCGCTTGGTGGCCTCACAAAAGGAGGTGTTGGTATTTAACTCCAAGGAGCTACTGCCCACTAGCTAGCGCAAACCGTCATGTTGTTCACTGAAGTTAATACTCCCAAACGATCAAGGACTCCGGCTATCACTTGAACTGGAGAGGAGATGCAGACATTAAGGCTAGGCAAGACCCGGGAGTACTGTCCTTGGTAGCCAAGCGTGTCCATACAAGTAACCAAAGTGTCGAAGTGTTTGTGCTCTCCAAAGTCCAAACCCACACTTCCATATTTGCTCCATTTTTTCTGTTGAAAGGGGGGGGGGAGGCCCCGACCTCTGCATCATCATGATGCACACAACCATTCATTTCAATACGGGCCGTTCGGGAGTTAAAAAGATCGTCTGGCATCATGCGGCTGAAGAAATAGTTTTTGTAAAAAATATGCTAAGTGTAAGCCGAGTGTCGTATATCAGGGATCTTCTTACGTCTCGTTGTTTTTAAAAATGAAATATTTATAAAATATAAGAAGAGCCTTATCGGTCCCACACTTTGCTTATAGGCCACACCAAAACTATGCCCAGATGGTTGTGCAAGCCGAGCTCCTTTCTATGGTACAGTATATGCCAAGCATCTTTTTGCCACGCTCGGCTTATGATTATCTAAGCCACGGTCACTTTGTTTGGCGTCTTTCTTCTCCTGAGCCTCAGCTTATAGTCTTATAAGACGAGTACCCGTGTTTTTACACTCGGATTACATTCAGATACACGACAACTTTGATTTTTTGTAGTGTTTGCTTGGGTACGCTTCTTGTATCATGCCATTATAGAACCATTCACTCTGTGCTAGAATAGACTCGAAGAGGTAAGTTTACGAACAGCAAGGTGGCCTCACAAAAGAATTTGTTGGTATTTAACTCAAGAACTTACCGGCACCCATCGTCCAGCTGTCCACTGAAATTCAAAACAGAATGCCGCCATGTCCTCAAACGTTTCTATTTCCACGATGACTCGGCTATGGTGCTAGGAAAGACTCAGGAGTACTGTCCCTAGTAACCAACCATACCCATACAAGTAACCAAATTGGCAAAGTGTTTGCGCTCTCCAAACCGCACACTTGCATTTTTGTTCCATAGCTTATACCACGACTAAGCGTTTGTAAAGTGCAAGGATCGTCTGATATGAGTGCTATCAAAAACAAACTAGTAATGGAAGGCATGGGAATGCAGGTCGAGCCATTGAGTGCTTTGCATGAGCCGGGTCATGCATTTCAGGTGCAGGAGCAGCAACATGCACCAGAGAAGGCCCACAGTAGCAAGCTGGTGGGTCTTGGGCCCGCCTTCGTCGATGGAACATGCTGTCACCACATGCGTCACAGGACCCACTAGCGAGCTAATCACACATGCTGACACACGAGTTAGCTCATCACAAGAAGCGACGATGGGGCCCCCTCTCACACACTGCTGCTGTAGGTCCCAGCGAAGCCAGGCCCAATGTAACAGTGTAGCGAAATCGATGTTGGACTGCAGACCGCTTGACAAAGCGAGGAATGCCAGCGCCGGCGGCCTGCCCATTCCGCGACCAGGAGTCTGAAACGCTACAGCATTTGGTGCTTGGATGTGTGCTGGCAAGGCAGGTATGGACAGAGGTCCTAACCAGGGTCGGCCCTGAGGGGGGGCAGGGGGCGGCCGCCCCGGGCCCCTAAGATCCAGGGGCCCCCTTCCAGGTATGATGTACACATAAAGGTACAGTAGCCCATAGCTTTTTGTTGAAAAAAAAAGAAGTAGCTTAGCAAGGGATGGCAGGCACGTAAATCACGTAAATCAGATCGCGAGGAAAAAAAGATCAGCGTACGCACGTAAATCACGTCGTCCCCGTTCTCTTTCCTTTTTCTGACAGCACGGTTCTCTTTCCTTATTCCTTACGATCGTGAAACATTGTTCTTAAATTTCTTAAAGAAAAAAGATCGTGCGCCATATGTTCATCCCAAATTTCCTATTTTCTGTTCCCTTGTTCCAGACATCAGATCCCAAGTCGCAGATGGCTGGCTGGTCTCAAGTCGCTGTACACAGCGAAGACGCAACATGAACATCGCTTGGCTCCAAAAAATTGACACTGATGGAGTTGGCGCACCCATGCATCGCCGAGCACCTGCCACTAGACATCCACATCACATCATTGCCCCGATCCAATCAATCTGAGGTACATCATATTACTATTCCCGACAATTTCAAGCAAAGTTTAGTGCTATGAGGGAAGAAACAGCTTGATAAAAGTAGTTGACCAAGAAGAAATTCTAGAAGGTGAGAAAGATTTTCATGTTAAATATTTGTTTGTTTTGGTTGATATGAATCACTTCATTGAAGAAAGGGTTTAAAAAACTCATGGTATGTAAAGATTTATTTGGATTTACTGTGCATGTGATTTTCGCATCAGCTAAAAGAAGCTTTTCAAACTTGAAATTATTGAAGGACCATTTGGCATAAACAATGGCCCAATAGAGCTTAAAGATGAGATTGACATCGTCACAATCATAAACGACTTTGCATCAAAGAATGTTACAAGAAAATTTGAAGATAATCATGTGCATAAGTTATTATATGAATATGGATTTTGGATGTAGTTAAGTATTTATTGGTAACATTCCGTGTAAAATTAAAATAATTATTATTGTTATGATGATTATATTAAGGGGCCCCGAATGTTACTTTCGCCCCGGGCCCCCAAAATCTCGGGACCAGCCCTGGTCCTAACGCAGTGGAATACGCAAGCATGGATACCGAAGGAAGACACCGAACTGGTGCAGTGGTGGACAGCCAAGGGGGACGCGGGAGTCCTTTCTAAGGTAGTAGAGCAGCGATACAGTTGGTGCTCTTGAGCATTTGGTCGCACCAAAACGATATAGTCTTCAATGGCGCGGTTCCTGCGGCTACCAAGGTTCTGCGCGCAATCAAAGATGAAGGGGTGAACTGGAGGGCAGTCAGGCTTTCCTGAGGAGCTGGACTAGTCGAAGGTTGGCAATGTAGTGAGTACCCGCTGTAATTTTTCTTTCTTGCCCCCATATGGGTCAATGGGTGTTGTAGCCGCTTGAACGAACGGTACAGGGCGCACACCCCCCGTTCCGCCCATTTCTCATTTTCTTTCCTTTGTAAAAGTCTGCAAAAAATGGTGTTGTGCCGGATTTGAACCCGCACCTTCGAGGTTCGGTGCAAGACATGCTAACCACACCAGCCAATTCACCTACTATGACAATGCACCACATCTTCTTTTATTTTTCTTTTTCTTTTTTCGTTTTCATTTTTTCTTTATCTTTATCTTTTTTCGTTTTATTTTTCTTTTTCCGTTTTCATTTCCCTTTTTCTTTTTCGTTTTCTTTCCTCTTTTTATTTTTCATTTTTCTAATTCAATGCAAAAAGTTTGCCGAATATTATGAAAAGTTTTTCAAATTTGATGAACTTTTCTTTAATTGGATGAACATTTTTCAAAATAAGTGAACTTTTTCTCAAAATCGATGAACTTATTTCAAATTCGATGAACTTTTTTCTAATAAGATAAACATTTACTAAAATCGGTGAACTTTTTTCCAATTTGATGAACTTTTTTCTAATGGGATAAACATTTACTAAAATCGATGAACTCTTTTTCAAAAATGATGAATTTTTTCCAATTCGATGAACATTTACTAAAATCGGTGAACTTTTTTTTCAAAATCGATTAACTTTTTTTCGATTCAATGAACTGTTTTTTTAAGTCGGTGAACTTTTTTTAAATTTCTATGAATTTTTTTAAGTTCATGAACTTTTTTTAAAACCGATGAACTTTTTTTATTCGTGATTCTTTATAAAATCTGTGAACTTTCAAAAACATTTCATATTGTTGTTCAAAATAAATCATGTTTTTCTAAATGTTTTCAAATAATTCAAAAATCTATGTGGCTACAGTATTTTGTTCTCAAGCTTTGTCCCGCACGGGTTCGATTCCACAGCAGCGCCACAATTTTTTCCCTTTTTTGCGCGCATACATTGGACCGCTGCGTGTTCGTGGGCCGGGCCCATAACAGGAGTCGCGTGGGCGCTAGAATGAGCTCAGCAGCCACGTTTGTTTTTGTTTCACTATAAAAAAAATGGATTCCCGTTTGTTTGGCCTGTCAGCCCACAGTGCCTGGCTGGTTCGCATCCTTTCTTCTCGAGTTTGTTTCCTAGACTAGATTTTTCTTCTAGCCCTTTATTTCTTTTTCCATATGTCCCGGTCAGAAAATTTCGTTGCATGGTTGCCTAGCATCCGCCCCTCCGCCAGTATCGTGGCCTTGATTACATCGTGCAAGTCTGGATCTGGATGACCCCAAGCAAAAATGGAATTGATAATGCTGCTCGCGGCCGCCATGACATTTAGCTATCCAATCTATTGAAGCGCCACTACTTCCCTTCTCACGTATAGCTGTAATGGCTGTATGTCGATGCGCAACCAGACCCAAATGTAACAGTGCGCCAACAATGAACATACTTACCATATTCCTAGTCAGAGCTTGGTTTTTTCTTCCCGACGCCTTCCGTTCTCATGGCTCTGCATCACTGCATGTGATGTTTTTACTCCCTGGATGAGAAAATCAGAAAATCACACAAAAATATGAGAAAATGTATGGTGTATTATCTTTAGTGCTACATATGAGAAAATGGACTGCCTATTAGGTTGGTTTGTATAAAAATGAGAAAACCACACAAAAAATATGAGGCACCTTTAGTCCTACATATAAGTGAATTCATTGCACTATGCATATTAATGCATTTTGCTAAATTATGGTCTTGGTAATGTTTCTGTTCATGAGGATTGGGTAACTGGATGCATGGTTTTAGACAACTGTATGGTTGATTGTGGGCAACCGGATACATGGTTTTAGACAATTGTATGGTGTATTGTGGGCAACTAGATACATGGTTTCAGATAACTCTATGATTGATTGTGGGCAACTGGATACATGGTTTTAGACAAGTGTATCATTGATTGTATGCAACCGTGACCTGAAAAAAGGGATAAAGAACATACACATGTTCATTTTTGAAGGGGGTCATCGATAAACTTAATCCCCTAAAAACACTTCGTGGTTTTAGTTATATCCCCATGACCAAGTCACACCGCTCCCCCTCTATGATCATTTCACCAAGTATATACGATCATGCCAAGGCAGGGCCGTACCGGGGAAATTGGAGGCCCTGAGCAAATCAAAATTAGGCCCTATGTGACAAAGAAAAACCATCATATTTTTTTCAGCCGGTGTAGTTTTTTACATACACACCAATTGGAAGCACAAGGTTCCGTAGCACGTACATAATCTGCTTTTTTTAGTTACCATGATATTTTGGAAGAGCTATGAGACTGAGAGATATGCGTAGGCTGGCCTGGTGAACAGTTTATTGTAGTACCTAATGCTTCTGTTTAACACCGTGCTTAATCAAAAAATGAGGCCCCTCTAGTGCTGGGGGCCCTGTTCGGTCGCTCCTGTTGCACATGCTCATGTACGGCCCTGTGCCAAGGGATCCCACCCGAGGAGATAAAATTCTTGATGCATCTCAATGACACAATCATAATTGATAGGTATCTAAAACCTTTATATATTAGCCAAATTATGAACTTGGTAATGTTTCTGTTCATGAGGATTGGGCAACTGGATACATGGTTCTGGGCAATTGTATAGTTGATTGTGGGCAACTATGACACCTGAAAAAATGATAACGAACATACACATGTTCGTTTTTTAGGGGTTCACAGATAAACTTAATCCCATCAAAGAAACTTCATGGTTTAAGTTATGTCCCCATGACCAGCTCCACCCCGCCACCCTGTATGATCATTCGCCAAGTGTTTACGATCATACCATTGGTTTTTGACACACCACTGTGACACAAACATTAATTGAAAGGTATTTAAAACCTTTAGACATTAGCCAAATCGTGGTCTTGCTAATGTTTCTGTTCATGAGGATTGGGCGATCGGATACATGGCTTTAGGCAACTGCGTTATCTTTCATGTATTGTGCATAAAAAAGGGGATCCAAGTATCTTTTTGTGTGTGTTTTTGTTGCTTTTGTTGTGTGGTAGTTTTATCGAAATCCAACCGTGATTTGTGTGGTTGCCGAGGTCACCTGCTGCCACCCTCCGATGGAGAATCACGGTGAGGCGTGAGTGAATCCCCTCCCCTTTCTCCCATCATCTCTTCGACGGTAACCAACATAAAAATTGGGTGGGGGTGGGCGCGGCTCTTCCACGCACTGCAGTGGTTATCTCTTTTCTGTTTTTTGGAATGGGCCTCACCATACCTTCCGTCGCCATACCAGACAGGAAACCACCTGCGCGTGATTGGTGCCAAATCGATTGGCGTGGGAGGGTGCGCTCGACGTCTCCAAATATTGCAGTTGCACTAATAAGCATTTGGGAACGACCTATATGTGAATTTAGTGAACAGAAAAGTCATGTGAGGCAGCTTATAATGAATTTTCATTGATAGGCAATCATAGTAAGCAAACTAAAAAGAAGTTGCTTTCCTATAGCACTAAAGTTGCCTCTTTAGCACCCAAAGTTGCTCAAAACAGAAAGTTTGTCGAAACATGTTCATATGGTATCTAGTTTTGAAGAACTCGTCGCAAGAAACCCAACGGTGAAAACGAAATTGAATTCCGATACTTGAATCAAAAGTTACGGCTTTTTAAATTTTTATTAAGCCCAAATAAATGCATGTGCTTATTCTTTCTTGACTAATTTGTGTAAAGTAGGCAGCACGATGGGATGAGAAACATGCACTTTTCTTTTTGGTAGTGTAATGGTGACACAAAATGCTAATTACTTGCTTTATGGTGTGAGCTTTTTATCATGTATTGTGTGCGCTCTTGATGTCCATTGAGCGCAGCGGCACGGATTAGTATTTGGTTTTTTTTGAGAAACACAACTGTGGGTAGCATCTTTTTCTTCAGGGAAGGTTCTTTGTCCAGCATCGGCACCTCCCTTCTTGTGTGTCATGCTCCGCCACTGTCGTCACGTGCACTAGTATTCCACTAACACAAAACCACCTGCGGCCTTGATTACATGGTGCAAGTCTGATGACCGCAAAGCAAAAACGGAATTGATAATGCTCCTCGTGGCCGCCATGACATTGTCACCACAATACAAATTGTAAAGTTGTGTAAACTTATATATTGCTTGATTGGATACAGCCGGATTACAATGTTTATATAGTGCATAGGATAACCGACCTAGGCCAAACCAACTTGGAGTACAAGTCTAATACGAGTCCTACTCGTATACTCTAACATCCCCCCGCAGTATCAACGGGAGGCTCGATGACGTTGAGACTGGATCGAATATCTGTAAATGGCGCGGTTGCAAGCCCCTTGGTGAAGATATCAGCGAACTGTGCCGTGGTAGGAACATGAAGAACACGGACTTGTCCCAAAGCAACTTTCTCACGAACAAAGTGAATGTCGATCTCAATATGCTTGGTGCGTCGATGCTGCACTGGATTGCCTGACATATAGACTGCAGAAATATTATCACAGTAAACCACCGTGGCCTGATGAAGAGGTTGATGAAGTTCCTCAAGTAATTGGCGCAACCAAACTGTCTCCGCAACTGCATGTGCAACAGCCCTGTACTCTGCCTCAGCCGACGAACGAGAGACCGTAAGCTGGCGCTTCGAGGACCAAGAAATAAGATTGTTACCAAGATAAACACAGTATCCTGAAGTGGATCGACGAGTGTCTGGACAACCAGCCCAGTCAGCATCCGAATAAGCTGTCAATGATGCAGGTGAAGATGAATTTATGTGGAGACCGTGATCGAGAGTTCCTTTGACATACCGAAGGATTCGTTTGACATGATTATAATGTGGGACACGAGGATCATGCATAAAAAGACAGGCTTGTTGTACAGCATAGGATAGTTCAGGACGAGTAAGTGTGAGATACTGAAGAGCACCAGTTAAACTACGATAAAGTGTGGGATCAGAAAAAGTTTCACCATAGGAGGAGAGTTTAGAATTGGTATCTACAGGTGTGCGAGAGGGTTGACAATCTAACATACCGGCCTTGTTTAAAAGTTCAATAGAATACTGACGTTGAGAAAGAAAAAGACCCTTATGATCACGTGTGACAGCAATACCCAAAAAATGATGGAGAGAACCTAAATCAGTCATGGAAAATTCGTGCTGGAGAAGTGAGATAATGTGTTGAAGAAAGACAGTAGAAGAGGCTGTAAGAACAATATCATCTACATAAAGAAGAAGATATACAACGTGGCTGTTATAATGATAAACAAAAAGAGAATAGTCTGAACGAGAAGGCGAAAAACCTATAGTTTGAAGGAAGCTAGAGAAGCGTTGAAACCATGCACGGGGAGCTTGTTTAAGGCCATAGAGAGATTTTTGAAGAAGACAAACATGATTGGGAGATGTAGAATCCTCGAAACCTAAGGGTTGTTGACAATATACAGTTTCATGAAGAGAGCCGTGAAGAAAAGCATTTTTAACGTCTAGTTGATGGATTGGCCATGTTGATGAGACCGCTATGCTAAGAATAGTTTGAATAGTGCTAGGTTTTACGACAGGAGAAAACATCTCATCATAATCTATACCGTGTTGTTGAGAGAAGCCACGACAAACCCAACGAGCTTTATACCTAGAAAGACTACCGTCAGAGTTAAATTTTTGACGAAAGACCCATTTACCAGAGACAATATTTGCATTAGGAGGAAGGGGAACCAGATGCCAGGTGTTGTTGGAGAGAAGAGCATTGTATTCATCACGCATGGCAGCGGCCCAGTTAGGATCGAGAAGAGCATATTTGTAAGTTTTAGGAATAGGAGAGAGATTAGTGGTTACATGCAAATTAAGCTTCTTAATTGGTTGAGAAAAACATGATTTGGCACGGGTGCGCATAGTGTGGTCATTGATAGGAGCAGGAATAGGGACGACATTGGGTGGTAGAATTGGTGGTGGCGGAGAGGGAGAGTTGTCCGGCGCAGCGGAGGGTGCGGACATGGGTGAGTCTTCCGCGGCAGAGAAATCTGTCGCGACAGAGAGTGGCGTGGCGATGGCGGGAGATGGGGGTGATGGGGGCGCTGCCGCGACAAAGTAAAACGGCAAATCCGCTGCCGTGGGAGAGGTCGGCGTGGCGACAGGAGAAGGTGGAAGCGCTGTCGCGGCAGAGGAAAGAGGCAGATTGGCTGCCGTGGCAGGATTATCAGGTATGAGATGAGTAAAAATAGGGGATTTAGAGGGAGAATGAGATGGTTTGGATGCAGATTTGGGTTTGTTGTCTATTGAGGTAGTAGAGAAAGGAAAAACCGTTTCATCGAAAGTTACATGACGAGATACATGTACGCGACCAAAAACAAGATCAAGACACCGATAGCCTTTGTGTTCATTAGAGTATCCTAAGAAAACACACAGAAGAGATCATGGGGACAGCTTATTAGTTGTTGTGGCGTAGATGTTGGGAAAGCAAAGACAACCGAAGACTCGTAGCTCATTATAGTTAGGGTGAGAAAGAAAAAGAGAGTAAAAGGGAGTTGTTTTAGGATTTACACTGGATGGGCGAATATTCAAAAGATAAGTGGCAGTACGCAGTGCTTCAGCCCAGAAATTGGGTGACATTGATGCCTGGATAAGAAGTGTTCTGATAATATCATTGATTGTGCGAAGAGAGCGTTCAGCTTTGCCATTTTGTGGTGAGGTGTATGGACATGAGAACCGAAGGAGAATGCCGTGTTTGAGGAAAAGGTTTCGATTTGCAATATTATTAAATTCTTTACCATTATCACATTGTATAAAATGAATAGGAAGAAGGAAATGAGTAGCTACATAACGTTGAAAGTTAGTAAAAACAGTATGTGCGTCAGATTTATTTTTTAGAGGAAAAGTCCATATAAAATGTGTGTAATCATCTAGAATAACAAGATAATATTTAAAACCAGAAATGCTTAAAATTGGAGAGGTCCAAAGATCACAATGAAGAAGCTCAAAGGGAAACGTACAAGAAGAGCTAGAAGAACTAAAAGGTAACCTAACATGTTTTCCTTGTTGACATGAAATACATAGAGAGGAATTATGAGGTTCTTTATTACATGGAATAGAAAAGTCACTAAGTATGGACGACAGTGTGGCACTATTGGGATGACCTAAATGCTGATGCCAAAGATCCACCGTAGCAAGCATGGTAGAAGGAAGCGCAGCAGTGGGAGCACCGTGGATGGAGTAGAGGTCGCCGGAGCTATCGAAGCGTGCGATCTCCGTCTTGGTGTTGAAATCCTTCACAGAGAGACTAAAGGGATCAAACTCGACAGAGACATGATTATCAGTGGTGAAGCGACGAACAGAAATTAAATTTTTGATAAGTGCTGGTGCAACTAAGACATCACTAAGAAGAAGTGGCTTGGTGGTAGATGGGAGTTGAGTGTGACCAACACATGAAATAGGAGTGGAGGAACCATCACCAAGCGTTATAGAAAAAAATAGGATGGAGTGCAATTTGACAGCATATTATTAGATGAAGACATATGACTAGATGCACCAGAATCAAAGATCCAAGCAGTACCTGTGTTACCTTGTGCAGCAAAATTGTTCATGGCCTGGAGAAACGCAGCTTGATCCCAGCTCGTGACGTTGGTAGAGGGCGGCGCTGGTGGTGGTGCAGGTGCGGGCGCAGGTGGTGTTGCCGCATACGTGGGGAGCTGCATCGGGTGGTAGTAGACTCCTGAATGATCAGTATGGTAGACTGGAGTTGACATGGGAGCACCGTACTGTATAGGTGGGGCAGTAGCAAAAGGAGCCATAGTGGAGGCAGCATAATAGGCCTGAGCAGGTGGACGAACGCCGAGAAAACCAAGAGTGCCAGTGTGTGGGCGCATCCCCGGCTGCCATGCACCTGAATATGCGGGAGGGGCGCCGACGGGAGAGGGTGCAGACCACGGCATGGACCACGCCTGGACCAGACCTGTCCGTGGATCATAAGGAGGACGCCAGGCTGGAGAGGCCGATGTTGATGTCGAGGCACCAGCGGGAGGAGCTGGAGGCGGTGCTGCAGGTCGAGGCGCCGGGGTAGGCCGCGGGGGGAAGTACATGGGGTTCTTCCCGCGGTAGTTCGGACTCGGGCGCCATCCAGGGGGTGGGTACACGGGAGGTGGTGGTGCCGCCGGGGCTGCCGCGGCAGAGTTTTGGCCAGGTTGCACTGCCGTGGCAGAGATTTGGCCAGTTTGCGTTGCCGCGGCAGGAGGATGAAGAGGCCGTGGCAAGGCAGCGAAGACCTGGGGCCGAGATTCCTTGCGCGCAATCGCGTCGGTGACGGACTGAAGTAGGGAGCGCACGTCGGCAAAGGAGGGATAAGGCCGTATGAGAGGTATGAAGGCAGCTTGCGTCCTGAACTCATCACCAAGCCCTTAGAGTAAGATGTTGACGAGCTGACGATCACCCACGGGATCACCCAACTCGCGAAGCTCATCGGCCATCGTCTGGAGGCACTGACAGTAGTTGCTGAGAGAAGATGCTCCCTGGACGGTGTTGCGAATCTCGGTGTTGAGGGTGTTGATGCGAGCGTCGGCGTTATCCTGGAAGAGACGACGAAGAGCAGCCCAGAGAGCGGCTGCGGTAGAGGCCTCGCGGAAGACAAGATTGAAGATCTCGGTAGGCACGCGTGTGTAGATCCATTGGATGATGGAGAGGTCATCTTTGACCCAGCGAGGATCATCGAGGCGCGGGACGGAGTCGGCGGCGATGTGGGCGCGCAGATTGCAGCGGCCAAGGTGTATGTCGAAGAGGTGGCACCAATGGTAGTAATTGTGGGCTGCAAGGTCTAGGGTAATTGGGATAAAAGAGGTAACATCTGAGATTGTATCGGCTAAAGAAATTGTAGTGGAGATTGTAGGGGCTAGGGTTAGAGAGGTAGAGGAAGCTGTTTGGGTGGGGGGTGGAGCAGCGGCCATAGCGGCGCGCCACTCGAAGTAGCCGCGCGGCGGCGGCGGCGGCCGAGGTGGGGCGGCCATGCCCTAGGACCGAATAGCTGATACCATGTAAAGTTGTGTAAACTCATATATTGCTTGATTGGATACAGCTGGATTACAATGTTTATATAGTGCATAGGATAACCGACCTAGGCTAAACCAATTTGAAGTACAAGTCTAATACGAGTCCTACTCGTATACTCTAACCCAAATAAAAGGCATTTAGTAGGGGCACACCTATATTGGACAAACCAATTAGCCGCCGAACTGCTCGTTTTCTGACACACTAGCTATCCAATCTGTTGAAGCGCCATGAGTTCCCTTCTCACGTATAGCTGTATGTCCATGCGGAGCCAGACCCAAATGTAACAGTGCGCCGATAATGAACAGACTTACTGTATCTCACGTGAACGCTTGGATTTTTCTTCCTGACACCTTCCGTTCTCAAGGCTCTGCATCCCTGGATGTGTTGCTTTTAATCCCTATCAATGTGGACTACGCACCTTATTTAATTGACTGAGGCGGTGAACATGAGCTAAGAAGTAAGGAAAACAGTGTGTTCGGCTACCTCTGTATATATAGACGAGCATGCGCGCTTGGTGGCCTCACAAAAGGAGGTGTAGGTATTAAACTTCAAGGTGCTACTAGCTAGCGCCAACCGTCATGTTGTATACTGAAGTTAATAGAACACGATTAAGGATTCTGGCTATCACTTTAGTTCACTGAACCGGAGAGGAGAGGCAGACATTAAGGCTAGGCAAGACTCGGGAGTACTGTCCTTGGTAACCAACCATGCCCATATAAGTAATCAAAGTGTTTGTGCTCTCCATAGTCCAAACCACACACTTGCATTTTTGGTCCAATTTTTCTGTTGAAAAGGGGAAGACTGTGGCCTCTGCATCATCATGATGCACACAACCATTTATTTTTGTTTCATAGCTTACACTAGACACAATAAGTAATAAGATGAGCCGTTCGGCGGCTAAAAAGATCGTCTGGCGTGAGTAATATCAAAATCAAACTGGCAATGGAAGGCACCGGAATGCAGGACGAGCTGTCGAGTGTCTTTGCATGGGCCGTCTGGTGTCGTGTGACTCTGGCGGGGGAGCAAGGAAAAGCAGCAACAAGCGCCGGAGAAGGCAGTGGCGGAGCTACATTCATTACTCTGGACTGGCCGAAATGAGGCAAGTTAACAAATGCCATGAAATTTGGCTCTTATTAGGGACCAGATTCAACACTAATCTTGACTGAAATGCTTCAAGTCCTTGCGACGACAATCATCCGGGTTTTTGGCCCAGAGTACCTCCGAACTCCAAACGAGGAAGACACAAAGAAGCTCATGGTGATGAACGAAGGAAGGAGATGGCCGACATGCTAGGTAGTATTGATTGCATTCATTTGAGGTGAAAGAACCGCGCGGTGGCTTGGGCAGGGCAATACACAGGCCATAAACGTAAACCCACCATTGTGCTTGAAGCCGTGCCTTCACGTTGTTAGAAGAAGAGAGAGGGATTTGGTGGAATCGTTCATTGTATTGCTCGAGCCTCGTGGGCATATATATAGGAGTACATGGTCATCTTGAAGTACAAGGCAAGACAGAATATTTCCTAGTCTATCCTATGTTTCCAATCTAACAATGATACTCAACATCCCCCACAGTCACAACGGCAGAGACACGGACGGTGAGACTGGAGAAGAATCCGAAGGCAAGGCGACGGACCCCCCCCCCCCCCCACACACACACAGTCGTAACGGTCGACACATTGTGGAAGTCGTGGCTGGAGTGAAAAACGGCGAGGTTGCTCAAGCAAGGCGGTAGCTCTTTGTGCCGTTTGTCGATGTAGCCGAGAGCGGAGGGTGTGGTGTACCCGTGGTCGAGGTAGCCATGCGAAGAACGCCGTGGTCAATGTTGAGTCGGGGAGCCAGTGTCAAGGATGTCGCGGTGGAGCCGCGGGCGCAAGGAGGCGCCGAGTTAGCATGGGCGCAGTGGTGTCGAAGTAGTGGTGCGCCAGGAAGAAGACGTTGTTGACGACACATCGCACCGGGTTTGCTAAGCCCGAGGACACATCGTGGACGAAGGCAGACATCGGTGTTGCCAGCACCGGGCATGCGTAGACGGACGAACACGAAGTTGACGAAGCGCCACACCAGGCTTGCTAGGCCCAGGGACACATCGTGGATGAAGGCACACATAGGTGTTGCCAGCACCGGGCATGCGTAGACTGGGACCTGCATGAGTTGTACGCCATGTCGGAGAAGTCGGAGAGACCAGCAGAGGACTCGATGGCGGTTGCGGCGCCAATCGGCTCGGGGCCGATGTCGCCCGTGGTTGTAGGAGTAGATGAAGTGGTCGAGGTAGATGACGGCGATGCTGGCAACGAGCTGGTGCTGGACGAAGACGAAGGGGGTGGACGGGCTGCGGCGGCGGCGACCAAAGAAGAGCGGCGGCGGCGGCGAGGTTAGGGGCGCGGCGGAGATGCTCGAAATAGTCGAAGAATCCGATAGCGTGACGAAGACCGGCGCGGACGGTGGCGTTCCCACGCCAAGGAAAGTGGCGCGGCGCAAACCACGGAAAGTCGACGCGTGAGGACGGTTGTGGACCGGCGAGCATGTAAGGGCGAGGACAGAAGATCTTGGGGCAGTTGTAGGGGCCGCGGGCCGCGGCGCTACAACCCGAAGGGGCGGTGCAGCGGCTGAGCGCGGGTCGGTGCAACCGCGGGGACGACCTCGGGCAGCGGCAGAGACCGCATGCCACGCTCGCACGGCCCGATGGGGAGACGCAGCGGCAGCGCGAGGGTCGTTGCAGCCATGGAGACGGCCTCAAATGGACGTACTCGGAGCGGCTATAGATCGCGGACCGCAGTACTACGACCCAAAAGGGCTACAAAGCGGCACTACGACCTAAAAAGACGACACAGCGACATCACGCGGGTCGATGCAGCTGTAATGAGAATCACGGGGTGACGACGCTGCGATCCGATGGAACGACACAACAGCAGCTTGGTGCTCGATTGGTGGAGATGCGTGCGTGCTCGTCGATGACCTTCTGTGGATCCCTGCGGAAGCGCAAGCAACGGTTGATCAGACCGGTCGTGCGTCGATGAAGATGCACAGGATCCCACGAGAGCGCGGCGCGTGATATAGATCGGTGCTGCTTCGGCGTCCAAAGTCCACTCGCATTCCGCGTCCAGGAAGCATGTGTTTGTACAGCAAGCTGCACATGTGCATGCACGTGAGCAAAGCTAGCAAAGCCTGGGAACCGAGCACGTACGAGGACGCACTCGGCCGCCATACTGCTGTTGCGCTGCATGATGTTGGGTACGACGAAGTTGCCGATAGGAGTCAACGCAGACGGCGGAGCAGACGCACGTCGTAGAAGACGAATGGCGACGACGTGGGCATAATATCATGTTAGAAGAAGAGAGAGGGATTTAATGAAATCGTTCATTGTATTGCTTGAGTCTCGTAAGCATATATATATATACATACATACATACATATATATATATATATATATATGTATATATATATATATATATATATATATATATATATATATATATATATATATATAGACACACACACACACACATATATGTATATGGTCATTTTGAAGTACAAGGCAAGACAGAATATTTCTCAGTCTATCCTATATTTTCAATCTAACAATAATACTCAACACACATGATTTATGGATTTGACGTTGTTTCTGTGGTTTGCCGGGATCTCTTAGTAATATAAATGTCCTGCAGCAGTCTCATCTATTTGCTCAACTAGCTAGTGAAAAAGCTTCGGCTTGCAACTATGTCGTCAATGGCCACGACCATACCATGGTGTACTATGTGGCTGACAGTATTTATCCTGCATGGTCAACATTTGTGAAGACCATTAGTGACCCCAAAATCAAGAAACACAAAAGATTTGCTGAAGCACAAGAAGCTTGCCGAAATGATATTTGTTTGAGGTTCCACTCGCTTCTCGGATAAGAAACCCCTCAGAAACATCATAACTGCTTGTGTAATTTTACACAACATAATCATCGAAGAAGAGACGGATTTGGATTCAGAGTTTTACTATGACAATGTTGGTAGCCGTGTGAAGCCTGCCAGGGACGCGTGTGAAATCACTGCATTTCTTGACACCTACCAGATGATGGAGAGCCGTGCTACACACAACCAACTCCAGGAATATCTTATTGAGCATCACTGGCAACTCGAAGGGAATTAGATTCCTATTTTTATCTAACAATTTTCATGTGTTTGTGTGTGATTTGAACCATTTGATGTTGTAATAATTATTTGAATCTGAACATTTGTTGTAATGAAGAAGATTGTTGTGTCGTGAATTGCTTTTTGGACCATTTATATTCATATGTTTAATTTATATTATAATTTTATTCTGTTCGTTTTGTTGAAATTCTAGAATTTACATAGCTACTAATTTTTTGGTGGTACCGCGAGGCCTCAGATGGAACAGATCTCAAAAACCCGTCCCGCAAATGCCCGTAGATGATCTTTGCGGGACAGGGGTATACCAGATCTGTTAGAGATGCTCTAAGTTGGACGGGGGTATACCGGATCGGGAAAGTAGTGGTTGAACTCATCCTCAGTGCACCCACACAAGAAAACATACCAAATCATTTTGAATTTTTTTGAAACTTTCTGGAAATGATCATCAACAAATGTTAGAGAGGCTTGTCAAGTTTAGTGGTCAAATGGCATCGACTAAATTTTGTCTTTTTTGTACCGAGCTCCTCGATGTCATTTGACCACGAAAATTTGCAATCCTCTCTAACATTTGTTGATGACCATTCCTACAAAGTTTCAGATTTTTTTAAATGTTTTGCTATGTTTTTTGAGTGGGTGCACCGTGGCTGCACCAAGGGTGGGTGTAGAAAAACCACTCTCATATCGGATCTGCTAGACACCCTATATGGGAATGTTTTAAAAACAATTACAGAAAAAGTAAAAAAAATCTAGATTTTTTAATAAACTTGATTGTCCTTTGCACATGTATATAAAATTTCACCAAAGAAAAACCCCCATTGAATTCAGGGGAAAAACAAATTTATTGCTATATACAAGTTACTATACACACCTATTTGGCCTTAATTTATCGTTTTCTACCCTGAAGTCAACAGGGATTTTCCCTTGGCGATTCTTTTTTGAGTACAATAGAAGGTCAACTTTATATAAAAGCTTTTTCAGATTTTTTTTAGACTACTAATTCGTTTTTGCAAAAGTTGGTATCCAGGAGATGCGGACATTAAAGGCTAGGCAAGACTCGGATGTACTGTCCCTAGAAACCAAACATACCCATACAACAAAGTAACCAAATGCCGAAGTGTTTGTGCTCTCCAAATCCCACACTTTCATTTTTGTTCCGTGGCTTATACCACTTGTAGGCGTTCCCGGGTGCAAGAATTATATGGCGTGAGTATTATCAAAAGCAAACTAGGAATGGAAGGCGCCGGAATGCAGGTCGAGCCGTCGAGTGCTTTGCATGGGCTGCACAATCTGTCTGGCGTCACGCGGATCGTGCGTGGGAGTAGCAACATGCATCGGAGAAGGCCCGCAGCAGCAAGCCGGTGGGTCTTGGGCCGGTCTTCGCGATGGAACATGCTGACGCCACATGCGTCGCGGGATGCACTGGCTGACACACTAACTAGCTAATCACACACGCTGATACACTAGCTAGCTAATCACAAGAAGCGGCGACGAGGACCCCTCCAAAGCACTACTCATGTATGTCACAGCGCAGCTAGGCCCAATGTAATAGTGTGCTGATAATGAATCAGATCGACGATATTCTATGTCAACGCTTGGATTTCTCTTCCCGACGCCTTTCGTTCTCATGGCTGTACATTACTGGATGTGTGTTGTTTTGCATCCCTATCAATGTGGACTACATATCTTATTTAATTGACCGAGGTAAAAAAGTGAAGGTGAGCTAAGAAGTTAGGGGAACTATGTGTTCTACAAAAGGAGGTGTTGGTATTTAACTCCAAGGAGCTACTTACTAGCTAGCACCAACTGTCATGTTGTTCACCGAAGTTAATACTCCAAAGCGATCAAGGTCTCTGGCCATCACTTAAATTGGAGAGGAGATGCACAATTAATCAAGGTCTCGGGAGTACTGTCCGTCGTAACCAACCATGCCCATACAAGTAACCGAAGTGCCGAAGTGTGTTTGTGCTCTTCAACGTCCAAAACCCACACTTCCATTTCTATTTCAACATTTTCTTTGAAAAGGGAAAGGCCCCAACCTCTGTATCATCATTATGCACAAAGCCATTCATTTTCATTTTGTAGCTTATCACACTTGGCACAATAAGTAATAAACCAGCCGTTCAGGAGTTAAAACGATCGTCTAGAGTGAGCGGTGCATATAAAGAAAGAAAAGCAGTGAAGTTAACGTCCAAAACCCACACTTCCATTTCTATTTCAACATTTTCTTTGAAAAGGGAAAGGCCCCAACCTCTGTATCATCATTATGCACAAAGCCATTCATTTTCATTTTGTAGCTTATTACACTTGGCACAATAAGTAATAAACCAGCCGTTCAGGAGTTAAAACGATCGTCTAGAGTGAGCGGTGCATATAAAGAAAGAAAAGCAGTGAAGTTAATACAAAACGACCAAGGACTCCGGCTACCAGTTGAATTGGAGAGGAGATGTTAGGCATCGAACCCAGGACCTCCAGCGGAGGTGACCTTGCTAATACCACCAGAACAACACGATTTGGTGCTTCATATGGAGCGCAGTAGACTATGAACTAGAATGGACGTGCTGTAGGAGTTTTCCTTTAGAAATACTGTAACAGCACAAAATTGGTACTGTACAACCTGGCCGGACACTGTAGCGACCAACATTTTTCAAAATGCAAACACCTTTTCAAATTTCCGAGCAATATTTGAAAACACATTTTTTTTTTCAAATTTACGAATAATTTTTCAAATATACTAACATTTTCTGAAAACATTTTTTATTTTCTAGGGCCTAACCATTTTTTCTTTTCATTTCTTTTCGTTTTCTTCTCTTTTTGTTAATTCATGTTTCTACTTTTGAACATTATTATTCTTTGTGAAACTTGTTCAAAATTTTGGAAAATTGTTTGGCATAACATAAAATGTTCTTGTTTTCAAATATTGTTTACAATTCTAAAAAATATTCTGCAATTTCATAAAACGTTCCAGTTTTTGAAATATTTTGATCACAAATTCAATAAAGGTATGTGCTTCAAAAAATATGTTATTTTTTTAAAAAAGTACGTGGTTTGTAATGTTTGTTCAAAATTTTCATCATTTTCGCAATTCTTTAACAATTTTTAAAAAAGTGTTCAAGTTTGTAAAATTTTCATACACACTTTGTAATTCCAAAATTGTTGACAAATCTCAAGAAATTGCTAGGACAAAGGAAAATGTTCATGTTGATTGATAGTGATGGAAATTACAAATATACTCATGTAAACTGGTAAGGCTGTGGATAAATGATCCTAGCTTCTTGTAACAGCTTGGCACGAACATATGAGGCATCCATGCGGTTTGAACAACTTCTGACATTGTTTACATGTTGCGACACATCCAAACATTTATCGGCCTATTTTCACCGAGAAAACTCCAGAAAATACAAAACTTTTCAAAAATCAAAACAGCATGGTGCCTTGAATTGGCCATAGAACCTGGTGGAAAACATTTTGTGTGATTTGACGGATGTTGAAAAACAACGAGCTTTTAAACGGACCCTTCTAGCCTATCTGAACACCCTCTGTTGAACATAGTCTATTTTTGGACATCTTTGAAATGAACCCCACTTTTGCAAGAAGGTAGGCATGTCCATGGTAGGCACATGCCTGGTTTAGACGATTTTTTACACTGTATGGAAGTGGTGACACATCCGGCCATTTATCGGCCTTTTTAACCAAAACAAACTTCAGAAAATGCAAAACTGGGCAAAAACCCAAACAATTCTGCATGGTGCCTTGAATTGGTTATACAAGGCCCTGAAAAAGGGGCCATTTCAAGGAAAACAAAAAACTTGTCGAAAACCAAAATAACTTGTCATGGTGGCTTGGATTCGTCATATGGGGCAATGAAAAATAATTAGGGCCATTTCAAGGTTGTCGAAAAACAACGTGCTCTAAGACGGATCCTTCTGACCAACCTGAACATCCTCCATTGAACATGGTGTTTTTGTGGACATCTTTGAAATTAACCCCACTTTTGCCACTAGGTGAAGATGTCAATGGTAGGCATCCATGGCAGGTTTGAATGACTTCCGACACTATATTCAAGTTGCGACACATATAGCCATTTATCGATATATATTTTTTTAGGAAAACTTTAGAAAATGCAAAACTTGTCAAAAACCCAAGCAACTTGGCTTGGTGCCTTGAATTGGTTATACGAGGCCATGGAAAAAATATTGGGGGCATGGATGCCTACCATGGGCATGCCACCTGCTGGCAAAAGTTGAGGTCATTTCAAGAATGTCCCAAAAACACCATGTTCTACGTTGCGTGTCCGAGTAGATAGACATGCCAAGTTTGATGGAAAAAGGTATTTAAAATCATAATTCATATAGGTACTTAAAACTGTCATCTTAAGTTTTTACATAACCAATAAATACAAAATGATAGAATTGAAAACAACAAATGCTTTTTTAAAGCATTTAATATATATTAAAAAATAATTTCAAATCATAATTGAAAATAGTTACTTAAAACTGTTGTTTTGGTATTTTAATTTTTTGAACAGGTTTCAAAAGAATAATAAAGTTTAAAAGGAGAAAAGTAAATTAAATAAAAAATAAAAAATGGAAAATAAAATAAAATCTTAGGCCTTGCCCAACTAAGCGACGCCATCACTCCTGTCGGGCGCCTATTGGAGTTTGTTTGAAATTTAAAAAATGATCCTATTTTCAAAAAGTATTGCTCACAAATTGAAAAATTGTTCGGGAAATTTTGGACACTTTTTTGATATCAATTTTGCTTGCATTTTTTAAAATTCTTTTGGAATTTAGATTTTTATTTGTGTTCTCCAAAAATCTTTCTTTTCACCATATTGTTCGTTATTTTCGAAAAAATATTCACTTTTAGACATTCTGAACATTCTTTTAAAGACACAAACATTTTTTGAAGTTATCTTGCAATTTTTGAAAATGCAAATATTTTTTAATTTATGAAAAAAACTAGGAAGTAAATCGTATTTTGAAATTTTGAACAGCATTTTGAAAAGTGACCATTTTTTGAAAAAGAAAGAAGAAACGTAGCAGGAAAAAGGAAAATAAATAAATAAAAAGGAACTGTGAAAAAAAAGGAGAGGTTCACAAAGTGTTCCTTTTTAAAAAAAAATTCGAAGCCCATCCGTTACTTAATGTGTCTAGCTTTACTTTGTTCACTAAAGGTTTACTGTTGTAGTGGTTGTGGACAACTAAAAATGGATACAAATTGTCAAAAGTCCATATTACCCTTTATACGTTTTGTAAGGGGGTTGTATCGAAGCGGGATTCTTTTGCTTTAAAAAGGCAAATGATCATGATGCAACCATTCATTTTTGTTCCATAGCTTATGCTTGACACGACATAGTAATAGTACAACAAGCCGTTCAGGGGTTTAAAAGATTGTATGACATGAGTACTATCGAAAGCACGCTAGGCCCTAATAAAATATCAAACGAGGAATGGAAGGCCCCGGAATGCAGGTCAAGCCATCAAGTGCTTTGCATCTGCCGTACAATTGGCCTAGCGTCGTGCGACCCGGCGCAGGAGCAATAACAACATCGTACGTCAAAGAAGGCCCACGACAGCAAGCCAGTGGACCTTGGCGAGAAGAGGCAAAACCCTAGTCGTTTTTAGGTATCTTTGGCCTTGGCCGGTGGCAGTATATATAACAGGACAAGAGGCGGTATCGTGTCGTGATCACGATCTCAAATTGATTTGGATTCTAAGTCATCTACTTACCGGACAAGAAATAATTAATTTGTCTGTCAAGACACCAAAATATAAACGTGCAAGGTAACAGACAGGATTTCGGCGGACAGTTCATGTGCATGTCGCGCCGCCCCAGCCCAGCCCTGGCCGAGCCCGGCCAAGCAAGGTGAGCGAGTGCGCAGGTGTGGTCTTCTATTTCTATCCTCAACGCACCAGTTAGAGTAATGATGAGAACTCAGTATATAATGAGGTCTCACACTTGAACTTTCAGGATGGTACTAAACTTTAATTAAAACCATCATGGAAGGATGGCATGAAAGGTGTCTTTGCTTGGTTCTAGCGCAGCAATCTGCAAGGCAACAATGCAGAACACTCAAACACACACAGCAGTACGCAATGTACACATGGCATATGTGCATGCATGTGCAGAGATTTACGTCCTTTTTGGTGGTTGCGTTAAGTGCCAGGTTATACTCTCTTCGTCTGGAATTACTTGCCACAGAAATGAAAGCATCTAGACATATTTTTAATTCTAGGTATATCTATTTCTATGCATTTCTATGACAAGTAATTCAGGACGGAGGAAGTAATTATTAAGATATTAAATCTGCACCATTGTGATGCTTTTATTTGGCCTACAAAGCTGGTGTGATGTTCCAGTTTGTGATTGCTTCTGCTATGCAGCTTGTGTTTTTTTTTTCTTTTTGTTGCGGGTTGTGTTATGCAACTTGTGAAACTGATCTAGGATGATTCACAGAACTAATGTGACATGACTCTCAGAAACAACCATTTATCGATGACGTGTTTCTTATGATGAGCCTAGAAGATTCACATAAAATGAACACTTTTTGTATAAAAGAACATTTATACTGAGGTACAATAACACTTTTGCACTTTTCTGTGTTTTAATTGATTTTTTAATATATTTAAATACATTTTTCTTCTGCAATATATATTAAATAAAAACTGCAATACACTAGCCCATATAGGTGCACCATAGGCGTTATAGGAGCTATTTGGTGCACAAGGCGTTAAATAGGAGCTATTGCCCTGGTGTCCTAGGCATGAAACGTGAGCCGTCATATTTCATTCGTAACACGTGGAATAATGGAGCAATAGCTTGCGAACCAACCTGGTTGGATGGCTAGGAAGACAGTGTATCCCAGCCCATCAAAGTTCAAGTCCCAGGCTAGACACCGATGCTCGTATTTTCTTATTATTAAGAAAATAATATAATAAGAATCAGGAACAATCTTATGCTAGGGCGCACCTTGGTTAGGCCCATGTCCGATTTTGAGCAGTTTTATTTTTCTTATCATTTTTAAGAATTACTAATACATAGATTTTAATAAATTTCAATCAGTTTTTCAAAATATAAAAACTTAGAAAATGTAAAAAATGCTTTCATACATAGAAATGATCTTCATGTATTTTTTTAAATATGCATCTCATATTTAAAAGTGCTCATTGGGCACATGGTCATTGTGCATTTCAAAAAATAAACCATATATACAAACAATATACCATGTCTTTTAAAAAGTTTACATATATCCAGTGAAGTTCTTGTTTTCTTAAAAAGATAATCATATAGATGACTAAAATACGTGAACGCTTTTAAAAATATGCAATGAGAATTTCTAAAAAGAATGGTTCAACCCTCTCCTAGTTCCATGTTCAATTTTGAGCCAGTTCTTCATTTTTTTGAAAGGAAAATATTTCACAGATATAAAATAAAATAATTGTTTAAAAAAAAAACAATTCTTAACGAGCTACTTCCTTCGTTCAGGTTTATTATGCACCATCGTATTTTGGGTTAAACTTTGACCATAAATTGAATTAATAAAAAAACTATATGTCATAAAAACTATGCATTGGGAAACCTTTGAAATACGAGTTCAATAATATGTTTTTCTCTTAGCGTAAATTTAATATTTTGCTAATCATATAGATGGTCAAAACTTAACCCCCCCAAAAAAGAGGCTCACTAAACCTAGATGAAGGAAATACTACTTAACACGGTAGGCGTCAAATAGCATTTGTCATTGCTGGCCTATAGAGGCTAAATAGCATTTGTCATTGCTGGCCTATAGCATTTGTCATTGCTGGCCTATAGCGTCAAAGAGCAGCTCTAGCAGACTCTATATAATGTGCTGATCTGCAAAATAACCGTTAAAACACGAGTCCACGTGAAAAATGCCGCCCGATCAGACCCCGCAAATGTGTCGGACCCCTAAATTTTTTGCGGGGCACGGCAAAATTCCCACCCAACCCGCGAAAATGCGGGTTCTACCCCTCGCCCCGTCGGTGCCCTGTATATAGCGGTAGCGGTTGGTGGGGGGGGGGCATCTCAGCCCGCTCTTTTCCCCACCCACCGTCGTCGGGCTACCGCCCACGATTCCAGCCATACCAGCCATTGGGACCACGCCGGCGAGCCGGAAAGTTGCAGATCGGCGGTTGTTTGTCGCGGCCGCTGGATTTGGCGTTTCCGGCCTCCGGTGCCTGCGCCAAGCCATGGATTGGCCGGGGAGCACCCCGCAGAGCCCCGACAAAGTCCCAGCGCCGCATGCAGGTACCAGTTCATCCTCTAGCCGTCGTCATCGGTTTGCCGCAAGGACTCGGTCAGTCGTCGCCCGGGCTCGGTGCTAGCGCAGCCGGCTCGCTGATGCCGCTCATGCAGTGCGACGACTGCACACAGACAATACTGCTGCTAACATCTAGCACGCCGAAACACCCCGAATGGGTTTTCTTCAAATGCAAAAACGACGGGGTATGTTCTTGTTTTCATTCGGCTTTGTCAACCTATTCGGTTCAATTTCGATAGCTTATTGAGATGGCCATGTGTGCAGGAAGGTGGATGCTTATTTTGGTTTTGGAAGAAGAATACATCGATTTATTGATAGAAAGAAACTTACTAGATGTGCGTGGACTTGTTGGTATAATTGAGGCTAATGATGCGGTTGCATGTGCAATTAGAAAAGAAACTAGAGGGGAAGCAACGTCTACTTCTTTAGAATCAAAAAAGAAGAATAAAGAATACAAGATCAAGAATCCGCAGATCAACAATGAAGGCATGAATAAGATGTTTGTCCAACTAGTGGGAGCAGTTATGGAAGTTGAATATCTTTTAAAATGCCTAATTATGGTTCTTGTTTTCTTTGGTCTTGCTATTCTAGCAAATATTTGATGAATTATTATGTATCCAATGCCCTTGAAGAAAATAACCAAGTAAAGAAATGTGTTTTCATGCCCGAAATTGAAATGCAATTACTAATTTACGGGCCGGCTCGGGCGGCGGCTGAGCAGACCCCGCAAAATGGATCCGTAAAAAAAGATATTGGCTGCCGCCCGCGCCGGCCCGCAAAGCCCTTTTTCCACGAACTGTATACGCATTTTACGGGTTGACATTATACAGGGTTTGTTAGAGATACTCTACATGAAATGCCTTGGTTTAGTGGGCTCGACTGCTTTTGCTCAAACTGGGCCTCTTGTGGCCCAACTGCGGCAGGGCCCATAAGGGGGAACCCTAGTGCTTCGAGGCCTCGGGAGGTGCGTGTTGGACTCGAGACCAGAAAAAAAGGGTCCGGGTTGGACTCGAGTGGCGCCGGCGAGTCGGGACGGCGAGGGGGCCAGCGGCGAAGCAGCGAGAGGTGGACTGGCAGTCGGGCGGCGCCGGCGGATCGAGACGACGAGGCGCTCGCTGCAGGCCAGCCGCGAAGCAGCGAGTGGTGCTGAGGTGACCTGGGACTCGAGCGGCGCCGGCGAGTCGAGACGACGAGCTGCTCGCTGCAGGCCAGCGGCGAAGTAGCGTGGGGTGAACTGGGACTCGAGCGGCGCTGGGGGGAGCGGGCCTGACCTGAACAGGTCGAGCTGACGACGGCTCCCTGGTGCGGGGTAGGGAGTCGGCGGCGGAGCAGAGGACTGGAACATCTTGGGTCACTGGTCAGGTAATTTGTTTGCGCCTCGCCCCACAGTTTTCCTTCTCTTATACTAGTTGCAAATTTTGTTATACTTAATTAAGAGAAAAAGTCGATACTTTT
The DNA here is from genome assembly GCF_018294505.1 of Triticum aestivum. Classification (NCBI taxonomy): domain Eukaryota; kingdom Viridiplantae; phylum Streptophyta; class Magnoliopsida; order Poales; family Poaceae; genus Triticum; species Triticum aestivum. Next base: position 609,379,902 of record NC_057806.1, on the reverse strand, counting down.
CACGAGGCAGGGAACGAACGTTCCTCATGATCTTTGAGCAAAGTTTGATTTCAACAAGGTTTCTAGAACGGAAACAGAATAAAGTTTGATGTTGGGACAAACTCCGATCCTTTTACAACAAGAATTTATCTCGATTATGTATATGTATATGTACATGTACCCCCTCTTCTATATATATGAAGCATTGCTGTCCTTTTCCTCGTTCAGGTCAGGGCTTCTGCACAGGTATGAGAGGGACCTACGATCCACTGCTAGGGGCGCAGGTTGTGCAAAGAGCTGCTGTGCAAGGAAGTGTTCTCCATCAGCTATCTTCGATTTGGCGAGGGATCGAACCTTTCGTCTTCCTTGGAGCAGCTGTTGGTTTGGGTTGGGCAGCATGGACGTACTACGATCGTAAGGCGGCTATGCGCACCTACGGACGCCACATCACCGGCAAGGGAGTCGGACTGGTTGTTGGCCGTGATGATGAGATCGACCGCGTTATTTCCATCCTCTGCCGCAAGACCAAGAACTGCGCCGCGCTAGTTGGCCACGCGGGGGTTGGCAAGTCTGCCATCGCTGAGGGCCTCGCGCAGCGCATCGCCACCGGTAAGGTACCTGCTGCACTTGATGGGGCACGTGTTGTGGAGATCGACCTCGGGGCCATGGTTGCCGGGACCGTTTTGCGCGGTATGTTTGAAGAGCGAATGAAGAGCGTCATAAAGCAGGCAGAGAATGTAGGCGGCAAGATAATTCTCTTCATTGATGAGATGCATGTGCTTCCTCGTGCTGGTGATAGCCACGGAAATACAGACGCTTCCAGCTTGCTGAAGCCGGCTTTGGCCCGTGGTCGTATCCGCTGTGTAGGTGCGACGACTTTTGATGGTTACCGCAATTGCATTGAGAAGGATCCTGCACTTGAGCGGAGATTCCAGAAGGTGCACATCGAGGAGCCAAGCATGCAGGTGACAATCGGCATACTGCAGGGGCTAAAGCAGCAGTACGAACAGCATCATGGCTTGGAAATCCAAGATTCTGCTCTTGTTGCTGCTGCCCAGCTTGCTGCCCGCTACATCACCGGTGAGGAATTTACTTGCTTCTATTGTTTCGAGAGGTGATTAGGATGTACAGATCTAAAGATGATCTTTTGTGGTTATTGCCTGCCCCATCTTAAGGCCCCATAGTTCACATGCTAATAAAACTTCTGCATAGACTGTGATGTGCAATTCAAGGGCATTAAGTTGAAATAAATCTAGAAATACAATCTTTACTGTCCTGTGCATATAAATTGATGGGGTAACCTGCACTACAATTTTTCTTTTATGCCGAGTTGCACCAATGAGTGTCAACAATGGATTATATATTGTAGAAAATTAATGGATTTTTGTTGCTGTCTTTACCATAGGTCGTCAATTTCCGGATAAGGCTATTGATCTGATTGATGAGGCGTGCACTGCCAAAATAAAAAGGGCGATCTCTGAAAATTCATTGAAGGGAGCAGCTGTTGAACCAAATGATGTCGCACAAGTAAGCATTTTCCTCCAACGACATGTGTATATGCTGTTTCAATCAATATTTGTCATGCAAATTCTAACGTTAACGTTGTCGTTTGAAGGTTGTGAGCCAATGGACTGGAATTCCTGTATGTGCACTTGAGCAAGAGGAAACGGATAAGTTAATCCACCTAGCGGACAGGCTTCATGAGCGAGTTGTTGGCCAGGATGAAGCGGTAAATGTGGTTGCTGAAGCAGTGGTATGTTCTATGACTGGCCTTGATCATCCGGGCCAACCCATAGGATCTTTCCTCTTCTTGGGCTCAACTGGTGTTGGAAAGACAGAGCTTGCAAAAGCTCTCGCTGAACAGCTATTTGCGAGTGAGAAGATGTTGGTTCGCTTTGACATGTCTGAATATGTTGGCAGTGGATCTATTTTGCGACTCATTGGAGCACCCCCAAGGTAATTTTTAATATATTTTGTAACCTTGCATTACTTCTTAGTCTTTAGCTTGATTGATACTAATTCTTCTTTTGTAACTTCTTAAAGCCATGATGGCTATGATGACGGCGGGCAACTGACTGAGAAAGTTAGGAATCGCCCATACAGTGTGATCCTTTTCGATGAGGTAGAGAAGGCAGATCCCTCGGTGTTGAACATTTTTATTCAACTTCTTGATGATGGTGTTGACCGATGGCAAAGGACGGGCGGTAGATTTCAAGAATACCATCATCATTATGACCTCAAATATAGGAGCAGAGCACCTCATGGCAGGAATGGCTGGAGAAATCACAATGGATGCTGCACGTGACCTTTTGATGAAACAGGTTTGTGAATCTCAGACTGCTGGTGTGAAGGCCCAGAAAACACTTAAGGCCTGAGTTTCTCATATATATTGTCTGTGCAGGTTCAGAAACACTTCAAGCCTGAGTTCCTGAACAGGCTGAGTGAGATTGTGGTATTTGAGCCCCTTTTGCATGACAACCTGAAGGAGATTGTGAAAATCCAAATGAAGAGTGTGATTGCGAGGGTGGCTGACAAGGGCATCTCTCTTTTCGCAAGTGATGCCGCGTTGGACGTCATTTTATCGGAATCATACAACCCAGTACACAAAGCTTCTCCTTTTTTTTTCAAATTTAAATGCATGTTTTCATGTGTGTGTGTGTACGTTTGATAACCAAGCATGCTTTGTCTTGTCACAGATGTATGGTGCGAGGCCCATAAGGAGATGGTTGGAGAAGAATGTGGTGACTAAGCTGTCCCTGATGCTGATGAAAGGTGAAGCCAGTGAAGGCTCGACGATCTCCATCGACGCCACAGACGACAAGAAGAAGCTCAAGTATGAAGTAGTAGCGAAGAAGGTCGAACTTCCCGGTGAGTGTGACACTGACAGCGGTCGTATGGCGGCTGTGGTCAGTCCCATGAAAAGAATTGTGTCTCTGTTAGCGACCCTGACAGTAAAGCATCCTCACGAGCCTGCGTTCAAGCCCTTGTAACGGGAGTCGGGAATGTGTGATGGGTAAGTCCATGTAGTAATATGCTCGCCGGCGCCAATCACCTCGACCTCGACGTGCAGCGGCGCCCAGAGCGCAGCCAAGGAAACGCCACATACAAAGGTGATGTGTTGGCGCCGTTGTAGAGGGGGGAAACTGTGGGACGAAATGATCCTCCTAGCCATCGCACAAATAAACGGTATAGATCTTATTGCAAGCTCTGGGTGCTACTCCATCACCAACGTAAACCTTCAAATTTTAGACAAATCAAAATAGAATTGTAGAGCTTAGGGAAAATATTTCCAGCCTAGTTGTACCTTTATAAAATACATTTTCATATGCTTAAAATGGCGTTTATTTGTTCCCCAAAATACTTTTAGGGTTTTTAATAATTCCCATAAATATTTTTCTATGTCCCAAAATGCATAAAAAATAGTACTGAAATAATTTCCAGCTCAATATGGTGAAGAAAGTCATATTATCTTCTCATTTTTGGAAATTGCTGCAAGTAAAACTAAATCCAGTTATGAGTATAAATGATATTTAAATACTCCCTCCGTTTGGAATTAATTATCGCCCAAACGGATGTATGTAGCACGGAGGGAGTATTTCCAGCTTATTAATTGGATTAGTCATATATCTCCCCTAACTTTAATGAATATATAAAGTTGGTAAACATCAAAAGGCTCAAAAGAAAATCATCCAAGTCGACAAAAATATTTTTCTTTGATTTTTGGAACCCATTTATTCCCTCCCTTTTGGGGAAATGCTTTCATGGCTCAAAACAAAAGTTAAATTTAGTGAAATCCTCTTACCTAGGATATGAATTGCAGAAGAGTGAGCCGACACGGTCAATCAGGCAATCACCCAGCCGTTAGCATCCCGTCGTTTTGCCACTGTCGATGGCCAGCCTAAAACTGCATTGTCTGCATCCAATCTATTGGTAGTAAGAAGTACGTATGATCTTTCGGCCAATGGTGTGCTTTTTCAGAAGATAATTTTATTTTGTCTTTGTGTTTTACTAGTTTTTGGTTGCCTTACTATCCTAGAAGTTGTAATAAGCCAGTTTTGTGGCTGACACTATGCAGTGCATGGCGCAAAACTGGAGCATAAAATCCTTGTCTATCAATGGAACATAGTTTCTAGCTCAAAAGAAACTATAGTTTGTAAAAAATTCATCATTCATTCTTTCATTCACAATGAAGCATGATGGTCCCGCATTTTCACTCACAAACTAAAACCCAGTTTGTGAGGAACGGACAAGCGTAACTGCCTTCAAAGATTGGACTTGACAAAGGTAGGACACCGGTCATGTGGCACAAGTTGGTCTACCAAATATCAAACATGAAAAGTTTTTTTTTTCCGGGTAAAACATGAAAAGTTGACACAAGCTGGTTTGCCAAATATCAAACATGAATTTTTATGCTCTCGCAACACCTAGTTGAGAGAAACTACTCAGTGATAGGCCTGCGGGAGAATAAAACTTAATTAATTCCTACAATGTTAAAAATCTGACCATGGCAAATCAAACAATTTTCATTAAAAATTATGTTGCCATGAGGATGACATTTTCTTTAGTAATCATGACAAAAAACTGAACATGACAAAAATTTGCCATGCTTACTAAGGAAATTACCATCCTCGACACAACATAATGTGCCATGCTAAAAAATCTGACGTCTATCTGGAGCGAAATTCTTAATTCCTCCAACGCATCACCAAAAGAAAAATCACTCCCCTGCAGGACAAGCGATCAAGTGTAGCCGGTGTGATGTTCTCTCATCACCCGTTTTAAATCTGTACAAATATGATAACCCTAGTGCTTTGAAGCCTCGGTAAGTGCATGACAAGACTGAACTGGTGAGTGGGCGGCGCAATGATCAGGCGGCGCGGATGACTTGAGGCGTTGGCGGCGAGGATGAGTGGAGCAATTGCGACCACGCCTCAGGTAATTTATTTTCTTTTGTGCTTTTTTACCCAAAAAAATTAATTTTCCTCAACCCCTAAATCTCAGTTTCCTCAACCACTAAATCTCATTTTCCTCAACCCCTAAATTTTCCTAGTTTCGTTTAATTAGTCAATAAAGCGGCAGCATTTGATCCTCAAAAAAAAATCTCAGTTTTGGTCATAGTTAGCCACGGTTGTTGAGTAATCCTGCCTCGTGAGCAACCCTTTTTTTTTACAATCATCACTCCTTTATTCAGTTGTCACAATTACATCTGCGCCTCCCCTCCCCTTCCCTCCAGATTCCTTCTGATCCCCTCCGTCTCCCGTCTGCCTCCACTCCCGCCGCTGCCGGATCTTGACCGGGCAAAGCCCGTGCAAGGGGATGATGGCGGCGGCGGGGCGTCCCTCAATCGCGGCTTGGAGGCGTGGCTGTGACGGTGGATCGATCTTGAGCGAGCGCCTTGGGACGACGTGTGTGTGGCCATGGCGCCGGTCACACAACGATCCTCTACCTTTGGTTGTCTTCATCGTCGGTTCAAAGGGATCTGGTCGGTGGGTGTTGCCTCGCGGTGGCTTGCCGACAACGGATCAAGTGGAGGAGGAGATGGTGGCCTAACTAAAGTGGGTGAGGATGCCACCATCGTCGGCGGCGCCTGTGGGGTATCATTTTCCTCGTTGGAGGCGATGGTGGGGGCATCCCTCGCTTCATTATTACCGGGGAAACCTCAGATCTGGAGGAGGCTACCATTAACATTGGCGCCCGTGGGTGTCGTAGCTCTCGTTGGAGGCGTTGAGGGGCCTCCTGGATCGGATGATGGCGACATATTCATCGTCACCCGCGTGGGGGCATCATCTTTGAAGACATTCATCGGTTGGACGGACATGTGAACGGCTTGGTGGTTAGGCGTCGGTAGGTGGTGGAGCGGTGCTTCATCCTACACATCGATGGTGGCAGATCTCAGCGGCATGGTGCAGTGGAGACTCGGTGCCGATGGGTGGCGGTGGACTCGTGCAGGAGGACGACGCTGTCTGGCATCATGGTGGCGTCGATGGCCGAGAGGCATGGCAAGGTTGATGCGTTAATATCTGGTCTAAGAATGGATTGATGGATGAGGGACGTGACGGCCCTTGCAGCGTGCGCATGTGGTGCCCACTGAAAGTGCGCCGGACCGATGTGTAACCCAATCCAGGTATTGTGGCTTGGATGGGGCATCCAACATTAGATGTTAAGTGTTGGTGCGATGTCTGTTTGGTATTAGTCTCGAACATTCGGCACCCCTTCATCACAGGGATAGGAGTAGCGACAGATGATGTCAAGATGGTGGCTTCAGGCTTACTGATGTATCACCGTGTAAGGGCTTTGTGAATAATTAATAAAATGGCTGCATGCATCCGTCAGATGTAAAGGCCGGGGGTACATCCTCCTTTAAAAAAAAAGTTATATCGTTGATAAGGAGTGAAACTATAGCCTCAGGGGTTTATCTAACCAATTACTAGGGAAAGAAAATCTAACTATTCTAGCTAGCTCGTGGGCTACACTATTAGCTTCTCTATGACATAATTCATAAATTATATGAGATAGATCAAGAGACATATGATAACAATCGTCAAAGATTTTCGCAGCAATACCAGCAAAGGAGCCGCCCTCTGGCATAGTCAAAATAACATATGTGTTGTCTGAATTGACCATCAATCTATTGCACCCCACCGTTTGAGCTGATTCAGTCCAAATCGGAGGGCTAGTGCCTTTGCCGTAAAAGCATCAATACATATATCAAAAAAAAAATTCCTCATTTTCTGCCACAGTAAAGTTTCCTTTGTCATTTCTTAAAACTGCACCAACTGTGCCTTGAAGTGAGTCAGGATCAAAAGCAGTGTCCACATTCAGTTTAACATGACCTTTGATTGGTTTTGTCCACCCACCACGCTTTATCTTCACTTTGGGGGAGTTTGCAATAGAGAAATTTGGGGCTAGAGATCCCACAGCCAAACATATATGATCAGGTGATAAAGGAGCTATAATTTTCTTGTCATGCGGAACATCTGCCGTGAGGTTTGGCAGCAGAGCTATGCGCTTGCATGAAGGGCCTTTCATTGTCAATTCAGGGAAGCGACTTTCCAATCTTAATGGAGATGGATTTCATTATCACTGTGAAGTTAATTCGATCACTTGAAATTGATAGATTGATTTACTTTGCTATTATTAGAGATTAGGCATATGATGAGCCTTTGTAAAACTTGTATTGCTCATGTTAATTGAACTTAGCAAAGTTTGTGAGAGATGAAGGCAGGGCTATGAGTTGGATAGGTTCAGGTCCTTCAGCCTCTTTAGAGCTAGCTCATGCTGATTTGTAATGGCCATGATACTTGAGTAATACAAAGTTTTTACCCAAAAAAAATGATCAGGTGAGGAAATTTGTTTGTCGTGAACTAGCTTTCATCTTTCCCACAAAAAATACCAAGTTGTTTAGTCAAAATTTGATTTAAACTCAATTTTCAAAACAAAACAAAATGGTTAAAATACCCCCCTTGTATGCAATATGGATCTGATCCTTCTACAAAGACACCATGTCAGATGCCTCACGTGTTGGTTGGATCCGATGATGATGATGCTTGAGTGCCGCTCCCTTTCTAAAGGTACTATTGTTGAAGAACCTCGGTGTCATGAGATGATTGGTCCGGATATAGTCATTATCATAGTTTGCTTATTACAGATCTGATCACTTTGTTTTTTTCCTCACTTAAGCATAGCTTCGGTTCTATATGACTTTGCTATTTGCTGATGTGTTTTTGTGTCTGTGTTGGTGTTGATTATGTGCATCCTAATTATGCAGAGTTTCAATGTGTGTTTATTGTGTTTGTATCCTCTTGATACTTCATTTTAAGTAAATAAAATCCATCCTTTGTCAAAGAAAATCACATACCTTATGTGTGGGTATCAGGTATCGTATTCAATACGCGAACCAATCTGTGGTTGGATGGTTAGGTGGACCGTGGTATCCCAACCCATCAGGGTTCAACCCCGTGCTCGTATTTATTTCCGAATTTATTTCAATATTTTCGGCGATGTGCGTTTAATGAAAGGAGATGTTCCCGTTGACTACGAGGCGTCTTTGATGACTTCATCAATCTAAAAATGATATGCCGGCTCACTCTCTCGAAAAAGGATAGATGTGTGTCTTCGTCTGTAGTGTGTCTAAAAAATATCATATTCAATACGGATCGGTTCCTATACGCCTTGACACGTAGACACACCTGAACGCGCCCGTTTCGAGCAAGATTCCCTCAACCGAGCCTCCCAAAAAAACGAGTCTCCCTCCCGAGTCCCGACCGAATGACGAGCGCGACAGGGGTTCCTAGCCGCCGCCGCGGCGCGCCCAGCCGGCCGAAGCCTCCGCTGCCCCGCCTCCGGTACAGGACCCCAGCAGCGCCTCCCTCCGTCTCCGTGGAGCAGCCGCTCCCCAGCAGCGCCTCCCTTCCTGAGCAGGTGCTCCCGCCCAGCAAAGCCGACGACCAGTCCATAGGCAGGTAGCCACCACTCCTTCCTCCTCCCTCCTCCTTCCCTCATCACCCCTCCTTTCTTTCTCTCGCATCCTCTGTGTGTTCAATTGTTTCCCTGATTTTTGTATTGGATGAGTATGTGAATGTGAGAATATAATGATGATTATTTCTTGATGAATACTTGCTGCATGATTTTTCCGGTGCATGTTCAAGTTTACATGTTAAAGGATTTTGCCTGATTGGTGTTTGTGATAATGCCTGTAGGGGCAAATGTTTGCATATTGGCATTGCAATTTGAGGTTTTTTTTTCAGATGAGCAAATGTTTTGGTTTAAACATGTTTAGCAGTGAAAGTATCAGCCCGATACTGATACGTCATACGCATATCCGTATCGGTGCATTTTAGATGTATATGCACCTTCAGGAACCCTCTGCATATATATGAAGCATTGCTGTCTTTTTCCTTGTTCAGGTTAAGGCTTCTGCACAGGTATGGGAGAGACCTACGATCCTCTGCTCGGGACCTGGGTTGTGCAAGAAACTGTCTTCCAGCGGCCGGGGGCCTTGTTATCAAGCTCCCAGAGTCGCATGTCTTCGAGTTGGGGAAGGGTGGAACCTCTCGTCCTCATCGGAACAACTGCTGGTTTGGGCTGGGCAGCATGAAGGTACTACGATGGTAAAGCGGCTCTGCGTACCTACGGACGCCACATGACTGGCAAGGCAGTCGGACCGGTTGTCGGCCGTGATGATGAGATCGACCGCGTTATCTCCATCCTCTGCCGCAAGACCAAGAACTGCGCAGCGCTGGTCGGCCCCGCGGGGGTTGGCAAGACGGCCATTGCCGAGGGCCTCGCACAGCGCATCGCTGCCGGTAAGGTACCTGCCGCGCTCGCCGGGGCACATGTCGTGGAGATCGACCTTGGGGCCATGGTCGCCGGAACCAGGTATCGAGGTATGTTTGAGGAGCGGATGAAGAGCGTGATCAAGCAGGCGGAAAAAGCGGGTGGCAAGATAATTCTCTTCATCGATGAGATGCACACGCTTCTGTTGGGGAACGTTGCAGAAAATTAAATTTTTTTTACGGTTTCACCAAGATCCATCTATGAGTTCATCTAAGCAACGAGTCAAGGGAGTGAGTTTGCATCTACATACCACTTGTAGATCGTGTGCGGAAGCGTTTAAGGGGATGGTGATGATGGAGTCGTACTCGACGTGATTCGGATCACCGATGACCAAGTGCTGAACGGACAGCACCTCCGCGTTCAACACACGTACGGTACGGGCGACGTCTCCTCCGTCTTGATCCAGCAAGGAGGAAGGAGAGGTTGAGGAAGACAGCTTCAACGGCAGCACGACGGCGTGATGCTGTTGATGCAGCAGTACTCCGACAGGGCTTCGCCAAGCACGTACGGAGGAGGAGAGGTGTTGGGGAGGGGAGGGGCTGCGCCTTGGCTTGTGGTTCGGCTGCCCTCCCCTCACCCCTCTATTTATAGGGGAAGGGGCAAGGGGGCCGGCCCTCTAGGGGAAACCCTAGAGGGGGGGCGGCGGCCAAAGGGAGAGGGGAAAGAGGGGAGGCTTGCCCCCCAAGCTAGGGGGCGCCCCCTTTAGGGTTTCCCCCTCCCATGCCTTAGCCGCATGGGCCTAGGTGGGGAGGCGCGCCCAGCCCACCAGGGGCTGGCTCCCTCTCCCACACAGCCCATGTGGCCCCCCCGGGAGGGGTGGCCCCTCTCGGTGGACCCCGGAACCCTTCCGGTGGCCCCGGTACAATACCGGTATTGCCCCCGAAACTTTCCGGAGTCTGTTTAACAACTTTCCATATATAAATCTTTACCCCCGGACCATTCCGGAACTCCTCGTGACGTCCGGGATCTCATTCGGGACTCCGAACAACATTCAGTAATCACATACAAGTCTTCCTAATAACCCTAGCGTCACCGAACCTTAAGTGTGTAGACCCTACGGGTTCGGGAGACATACAGACATGACCGAGATGCCCTCAGGCCAATAACCAACAGCGGGATCTGGATACCCATGTTGGCTCCCACATGCTCCTCGATGTTGTCATCGGATGAACCACGATGTCAAGGGTTCAAGCAACCCCGTATGCTATTCCCTTTATCAGACGGTATGTTACTTGCCCAAGACTCGATCGTCGGTATCCCAATACCTCGTTCAGTCTCGTTACCGACAAGTCACTTTACTCGTACCGTAATGCATGATCCCGTGACCAGACACTTGGCCACCTTGAGCTCATTATGATGATGCACTACCGAGTGGGCCCAGTGATACCTCTCCGTAACACGGAGTGACAAATCCCAGTCTCGATCCGTGTCAACCCAACAGACACTTTCGGAGATACCTGTAATGCACCTTTATAGTCACCCAGTTATGTTGTGACGTTTGGTACACCCAAAGCACTCCTACGGTATCCGGGAGTTACACGATCTCATGGTCTAAGGAAGAGATACTTGACATTGGAAAAGCTCTAGCAAACGAACTAACCGACCTTTGTGCTATGCTTAGGATTGGGTCTTGTCCATCACATCATTCTCCTAATGATGTGATCCCGTTATCAACGACATCCAATGTCCATAGCCAGGAAACCATGACTATCTGTTGATCACAACGAGCTAGTCAACTAGAGGCTCACTAGGGACATATTGTGGTCTATGTATTCACACGTGTATTACGATTTCCGGATAATACAGTTATAGCATGAATAAAAGACTATTATCATGAACAAAGAAATATAATAATAACACTTTTATTATTGCCTCTAGGGCATATTTCCAACAGTCTCCCACTTGCACTAGAGTCAATAATCTAGTTACATTGTGATGAATCGAACACCCATAGAGTTCTGGTGTTGATCATGTTTCGCTCGCGAGAGAGGTTTAGTCAACGGATCTGCGACATTCAGATCTGTATGTACTTTGCAAATTTCTATGTCTCCATCTTGAACATTCTCACGGATGGAGTTGAAACGACGCTTGATGTGCCTGGTCTTCTTGTGAAATCTGGGCTCCTTCGCAAGGGCAATAGCTCCAGTATTGTCACAGAAAAGTTTGATCGGCCCCGACGCATTGGGTATGACTCCTAGGTCGGTGATGAACTCCTTCACCCAAATAGCTTCATGCGCTGCCTCCGAGGCTGCCATGTACTCCGCTTCACATGTAGATCCCGCCACGACGCTCTGCTTGCAGCTGCACCAGCTTACTGCTCCACCATTCAACATATACACGTATCCGGTTTGTGACTTAGAGTCATCCAGATCTGTGTCAAAGCTAGCGTCGACGTAACCCTTTACGACGAGCTCTTCGTCACCTCCATAAACGAGAAACATGTCCTTTGTCCTTTTCAGGTACTTCAGGATATTCTTGACCGCTGTCCAGTGTTCCTTGCCGGGATTACTTTGGTACCTTCCTACCAAACTTACGGCAAGGTTTACATCAGGTCTGGTACACAGCATGGCATACATAATAGATCCTATGGCTGAAGCATAGGGGATGACACTCATCTCTTCTATATCTTTTGCCGTGGTCGGGCATTGAGCCGAGCTCAATCTCACACCTTGCAATACAGGCAAGAACCCCTTCTTGGACTGATCCATTTTGAACTTCTTCAAAATTTTATCAAGGTATGTGCTTTGTGAAAGACCTATGAGGCGTCTCGATCTATTTCTATAGATCTTGATGCCTAATATATAAGCAGCTTCTCCAAGGTCCTTCATTGAAAAACACTTATTCAAGTAGGCCTTAATGCTGTCCAAGAATTCTATATCATTTCCCATCAAAAGTATGTCATCTACATATAATATGAGAAATGCTACAGAGCTCCCACTCACTTTCTTGTAAACGCAGGCTTCTCCATAAGTCTGCATAAACCCAAACGCTTTGATCATCTCATCAAAGCGAATGTTCCAACTCCGAGATGCTTGCACCAGCCCATAAATGGATCGCTGGAGCTTGCATACTTTGTTAGCGTTCTTAGGATCGACAAAACCTTCTGGCTGCATCATATACAGTTCTTCCTTAAGATAACCGTTAAGGAATGCCGTTTTGACGTCCATCTGCCATATCTCATAATCATAGTATGCGGCAATTGCTAACATGATTCGGACGGACTTAAGCTTCGCTACGGGAGAGAAAGTCTCATCGTAGTCAATCCCTTGAACTTGCCGATAACCCTTAGCGACAAGTCGAGCTTTATAGATGGTGACATTACCATCCGCGTCCGTCTTCTTCTTAAAGATCCATTTGTTTTCTATCGCTCGCCGATCATCGGGCAAGTCAGTCAAAGTCCATACTTTGTTTTCATACATGGATTCTATCTCGGATTTCATGGCTTCCAAGCCATTTGTTGGAATCTGGGCCCGCCATCGCTTCTTCATAGTTCGAAGGTTCACCGTTGTCTAACAACATGATTTCCAGGACAGGGTTGCCGTACCACTCTGGTGCGGAACGTGTCCTTGTGGACCTACGAAGTTCAGTAGCAACTTGATCCGAAGTACCTTGATCATCATCATTATTTTCCTCTTCTAGTTGGTGTAGGCATCACAGGAACATTTTCCTGTGCTGCACTACTTTCCGTTCAAGAGGTAGTACTTCATCGAGTTCTACTTTCCTCCCACTTACTTCTTTCGAGAGAAACTCTTTTTCCAGAAAGGATCCGTTCTTGGCAACAAAGATCTTGCCCTCGGATCTTAAGTAGAAGGTATACCCAATGGTTTCCTTAGGGTATCCTATGAAGACGCATTTTTCCGACTTGGGTTCGAGCTTTTCAGGTTGAAGTTTCTTGACATAAGCATCGCATCCCCAAACTTTTAGAAACGACAGCTTAGGTTTCTTCCCAAACCATAATTCATACGGTGTCGTCTCAACGGATTTAGACGGTGCCCTATTTAAAGTGAATGTAGCTGTCTCTAGAGCGTATCCCCAAAATGATAGTGGTAAATCGGTAAGAGACATCATAGACCGCACCATATCTAATAGAGTGCGATTACGACGTTCGGACACACCGTTACGCTGAGGTGTTCCAGGCGGCGTTAGTTGTGAAACGATTCCACATTTCCTTAAGTGTGTACCAAATTCGTGACTTAAGTATTCCCCTCCACGATGTGATCGTAGGAATTTTATCTTTCGGTCACGTTGATTCTCTACCTCATTCTGAAATTCCTTGAACTTTTCAAAGGTCTCAGACTTGTGTTTCATTAAGTAGACATACCCATATCTACTCAAGTCATCAGTGAGAGTGAGAACATAACGATATCCTCCGCGAGCCTCAACGCTCATTGGACCGCACACATCGGTATGTATGATTTCCAACAAGTTGGTTGCTCGCTCCATTGTTCCGGAGAACGGAGTCTTGGTCATCTTGCCCATGAGGCATGGTTCGCATGTGTCAAATGATTCATAATCGAGAGACTCCAAAAGTCCATCAGCATGGAGCTTCTTCATGCGCTTGACACCAATGTGACCAAGGCGGCAGTGCCACAAGTATGTGGGACTATCGTTATCAACTTTACATCTTTTGGTATTCACGCTATGAATATGTGTAACATTACGCTCGAGATTCATTAAGAATAAACCATTGACCATCGGGGCATGACCATAAAACATATCTCTCATATAAATAGAACAACCATTATTCTCGGATTTAAATGAGTAGCCATCTCGTATTAAACGAGATCCAGATACAATGTTCATGCTCAAACTTGGCACAAAATAACAATTATTAAGGTTTATAACTAATCCCGTAGGTAAATGTAGAGGTAGCGTGCCGACGGCGATCACATCGACCTTGGAACCATTCCCGACGCGCATCGTCACCTCGTCCTTCGCCAGTCTCCGCTTATTCCGCAGCTCCTGCTATGAGTTACAAATATGAGCAACGGTACCGGTATCAAATACCCAGGAGTTACTACGAGTACTGGTAAGGTACACATCAATTACATGTATATCAAATATACCTTTAGTGTTGCCGGCCTTCTTATCCGCTAAGTATTTGGGGCAGTTCCGCTTCCAGTGACCCTTCCCCTTGCAATAAAAGCACTCAGTCTCAGGCTTGGGTCCATTCTTTGACTTCTTCCCGGCAACTGGCTTACCGGGCGCGGCAACCTCCTTGCCGTCCTTCTTGAAGTTCTTCTTACCCTTGCCCTTCTTGAACTTAGTGGTCTTATTGACCATCAACACTTGATGTTCTTTCTTGATTTCAACCTCTGCTGACTTCAGCATAGAAAATACTTCAGGAATGGTCTTTACCATCCCCTGCATATTGTAGTTCATCACAAAGCTCTTGTAGCTTGGTGGGAGCGACTGAAGGATTCTGTCAATGACTGCCTCATCAGGGAGGTTAATATTCAGCTGGGTCATACGGTTGTGCAACCCAGACATCTTGAGTATGTGCTCACTGACAGAACTATTTTCCTCCATCTTACAACTATAGAACTTGTCGGAGATGTCATATCTCTCGACCCGGGCGTGAGCTTGGAAAACTAGTTTCAGCTCCTCGAACATCTCATATGCTCCGTGATGCTCAAAACGCTTTTGGAGCCCCGGTTCTAAGCTGTAAAGCATGCCGCACTGAACGAGGGAGTAATCATCAGCACGAGACTGCCAAGCATTCATAATGTCTTGGTTCTCTGGGACGGGAGCGTCACCTAGCGGTCCTTCTAGGACATATTGTTTCCTGGCAGCTATGAGGATGATCCTCAGGTTCCGGACCCAGTCCGTATAGTTGCTGCCATCATCTTTCAGCTTGGTTTTCTCTAGGAACGCGTTGAAGTTCAAGTTGACATGAGCGTTGGCCATTTGATCTACAAGACATATTTGCAAAAGGTTTTAGACTAAGTTCATGATAATTAAGTTCATCTAATCAAATTATTGAATGAACTCCCACTCAGATTTGACATCCCTCTAGTCATCTAAGTGTTACACGATCCGAGTCGACTAGGCCGTGTCCGATCATCACGTGAGACGGACTAGTCATCGTCGGTGAACATTCTCATGTTGATCGTATCTTCCATACGACTCGTGTTCGACCTTTCGGTCTCCGTGTTCCGAGGCCATGTCTGTACATGCTAGGCTCGTCAAGTTAACCCTAAGTGTTTTGCATGTGTAAAACTGTCTTACACCCGTTGTATGTGAACGTAAGGATCTATCACACCCGATCATCACGTGGTGCTTCGAAACGACGAACTTTAGCAACGGTGCACAGTTAGGGGAGAACACTTCTTGAAATTGTTGTAAGGGATCATCTTATTTACTACCGTCGTTCTAAGTAAACAAGATGCATAAAACATAATAAACATCACATGCAATTATATAAAGTAGTGACATGATATGGCCAATATCATATAGCTCCTTTGATCTTCATCTTCGGGGCTCCATGATCATCTTGTCACCGGCATGACACCATGATCTCCATCATCATGATCTCCATCATCGTGTCTTCATGAAGTTGTCACGCCAACGACTACTTCTACTTCTATGACTAACGCGTTTAGCAATAAAGTAAAGTAGTTTACATGGCGTTCTTCAATGACACGCAGGTCATACAAAATAAAGACAACTCCTATGGCTCCTGCCGGTTGTCATACTCATCGACATGCAAGTCGTGATTCCTATTACAAGAACATGATCTCATACATCACAATATATCATTCATCATTCATCACAACTTCTGGCCATATCACATCACATGACAATTGCTGCAAAAACAAGTTAGACGTCCTCTAATTGTTGTTGCATCTTTTACGTGGCTGCAATTGGGTTCTAGCAAGAACGTTTTCTTACCTACGAATAACCACAACGTGATCTTGTCAACTTCTATTTACCCTTCATAAGGACCCTTTTCATCGAATCCACTTCAACTAAAGTGGGAGAGACAGACACCCGCCAGCCACCTTATGCAACTAGTGCATGTTAGTCGGTGGAACCGGTCTCACGTAAGCGTACGTGTAAGGTTGGTCCGGGCCGCTTCATCCCACAATACCGCTGAAGCAAGATAAGACTAGTAGCGGCAAGCAAGTTGACAAGATCTACGCCCACAACAAAATTGTGTTCTACTCGTGCAAAGAGAACTACGCATAGACCTAGCTCATGATGCCACTGTTGGGGAACGTTGCAGAAAATTAAAATTTTTCCTACGGTTTCACCAAGATCCATCTATGAGTTCATCTAAGCAACGAGTCAAGGGAGTGAGTTTGCATCTACATACCACTTGTAGATCGAGTGCGGAAGCGTTCAAGGGGATGGTGATGATGGAGTCGTACTCGACGTGATTCGGATCACCGATGACCAAGTGCTGAACGGACAGCACCTCCGCGTTCAACACTCGTACGGTACGGGCGACGTCTCCTCCGTCTTGATCCAGCAAGGAGGAAGGAGAGGTTGAGGAAGACAGCTCCAACGGCAGCACGACGGCGTGGTGTTGTTGGTGCAGCAGTACTCCGACAGGGCTTCGCCAAGCACGTACGGAGGAGGAGAGGTGTTGGGGAGGGGAGGGGCTGCGCCTTGGCTTGTGGTTCGGCTGCCCTCCCCTCACCCCTCTATTTATAGGGGAAGGGGCAAGGGGGGCCGGCCCTCTAGGGGAAACCCTAGAGGGGGGCGGCGGCCAAAGGGAGAGGGGAAAGAGGGGAGGCTTGCCCCCCAAGCTAGGGGGCGCCCCCTTTAGGGTTTCCCCCTCCCATGCCCTTAGCCGCATGGGCCTAGGTGGGGAGGCGCGCCCAGCCCACCAGGGGCTGGCTCCCTCTCCCACACAGCCCATGTGGCCCCCCCGGGAGGGGTGGCCCCTCCCGGTGGACCCCGGAACCCTTCCGGTGGCCCCGGTACAATACCGGTATGCCCCCGAAACTTTTCGGTGTCCGTTTAACAACTTTCCATATATAAATCTTTACCTCCGGACCATTCCGGAACTCCTCGTGACGTCCGGGATCTCATCCGGGACTCCGAACAACATTCGGTAATCACATACAAGTCTTCCTAATAACCCTAGCGTCACCGAACCTTAAGTGTGTAGACCCTACGGGTTCGGGAGACATACAGACATGACCGAGATGCCCTCAGGTCAATAACCAACAGCGGGATCTGGATACCCATGTTGGCTCCCACATGCTCCTCGATGTTGTCATCGGATGAACCACGATGTCAAGGGTTCAAGCAACCCCGTATACTATTCCCTTTATCAGACGGTATGTTACTTGCCCGAGACTCGATCGTCGGTATCCCAATACCTCGTTCAGTCTCATTACCGGCAAGTCACTTTACTCGTACCGTAATGCATGATCCCGTGACCAGACACTTGGCCACCTTGAGCTCATTATGATGATGCACTACCGAGTGGGCCCAGTGATACCTCTCCGTAACACGGAGTGACAAATCCCAGTCTCGATCCATGTCAACCCAACAGACACTTTCGGAGATACCTGTAATGCACCTTTATAGTCACCCAGTTACGTTGTGACATTTGGTACACCAAAGCACTCCTACGGTATCCGGGAGTTACACGATCTCATGGTCTAAGGAAGAGATACTTGACATTGGAAAAGCTCTAGCAAACGAACTAACCGACCTTTGTGCTATGCTTAGGATTGGGTCTTGTCTATCACATCATTCTCCTAATGGTTGTGATCCCGTTATCAACGACATCCAATGTCCATAGCCAGGAAACCATGACTATCCGTTGATCACAACGAGCTAGTCAACTAGAGGCTCACTAGGGACATATTGTGGTCTATGTATTCACACGTGTATTACGATTTCCGGATAATACAGTTATAGCATGAATAAAAGACTATTATCATGAACAAAGAAATATAATAATAACACTTTTATTATTGCCTCTAGGGCATATTTCCAACAGCTTCTTGGTGCTGGGGGTGCTGGTGGCCGTGGGGTTACTGATGCTTCCAGTATGCTGAAGCCGGCATTGGCCCGTGGTCGTATCCGCTTTGTAGGCGCGACGACTTTTGATGGTTACCGCAATTACATTGAGAAGGATCCCGCTCTCGAGCGGAGATTCCAGAAGGTACACGTTGAGGAGCCAAGCACGCAGGCGACAATTGGCATTCCGCGTGGGATAAGGCAGCAGTACGAACAGCACCATGGCCTGGAAATCCAAGATGCTACTCTTGTTGCTGCTGCACAGCTTGCTGGCCGCTACATCACTGGTGAGTAATTTACTTGCTTCTATTGTTTCAACAGGTGATTAGGGTGTAGGTCTGCCCCATCTCAAGGCTCCATAGTTCACATGATATAATTAAACTACCCGCAGTCTTGTTGCATTGGAAACATTAAGTTGAGATAATTCTAGAATTACAATCTTATTTACTGTGATGTGCATATAAATTGATGGGTAACCTGCACGATCTTTCCTTTATGCCATGTTGGACCCGTGAGTGTCTACAGTGGATGTATATTTTATAAAATTAATGGATTTGTTGGTGTCTTTACCATAGGTCGTCAATTTCCGGATAAGGCTATTGATCTGATTGATGAGGCATGCAGTGCCACAATAAAAAGGTTGATGCAGATTGACAACCAAGCAGAGGAATTTAATGCAAAGCAAAGTCGCTCTGCAAATCCAGTGAAGGGAGCAACTGTTGAACCAAATGATGTTGCACAAGTAAGCATTTTCTCCCAGTGACATGTATCTACTGCTTCAGTCAATGAGATGTATTTTTCATGCAAATTCTAACGCTGTTATTTGAAGGTTGTGAGCCTATAGACTGGAATTCCTGTCTGTACACTTGAGGAAGAGGACAAGGATAAGTTAATCCACCTAGCAGACAGGCTGCATGAGCGAGTTGTTGGCCAGAATGAAGCGGTAAATGTGGTCGCCGAAGCAGTGTTGCGTTCTAGGGCTGGCCTTAATCATCCTGGCCAACCCATAGGATCTTTCCTCTTCTTGGGCTCAACCGGTGTTGGAAAGACAGAGCTTGCAAAAGCTCTTGCGGAGCAGCTATTCGCAAGTGAGAAGATGTTGGTTCGCTTTGACATGTCTGAATATGTTGGCAGTGGATCTGTTTTGCGTCTTGTTGGAGCACCCCCAAGGTAATTTGAATATATTTTGTAACATTGCATTACGTCTTAGTCTTCAGCTTGATTGATATTAATGCTTCTTTTGTAACTTCTTAAAGCCATCAGGGCTGTGATGATGGTGGGCAACTGACTGAGAAGGTTAGGAGACGCCCATACAGTGTCATCCTTTTCGATGAGGTGGAGAAGGCGGATCCCTCGGTGTTGAACATCTTTATTCAACTTCTTGATGATGGTGTGTTGACCGATGGCAAAGGGCGGACAGTAAATTTCAAGAATACCATCATCATTATGACCTCAAATCTAGGAGCAGAGCACCTCACAGCAGGAATGGCCGGAGAAATCACAATGGATGCGGCACGTGACCTTTTGATGAAACAGGTTTGTGAATCCCAGACTGCTGGTGTAAAGGCTCGGAAAACACTTAAAGCCTGAGTTTCTCATATATGTATATATAATGTTTGTGTAGGTTCAGAAACACTTCAAGCCTGAGTTACTCAACAGGCTGAGTGAGATTGTGGTATTTGAGCCGCTTTTGCATGACAAACTGAAGGAGATTGTGAAAATCCAAATGAAGAGCATCATTTCCAGGGTAGCTGACAAGGGCATCTCTCTTTTTGCAAGTGATGCCGTGTTGGACGTCATTTTATCGGAATCATACAACCCAGTACGCACAGCTTCTTTTCAAACTTAGAAAAATGATTTGGCTCATGTTTTCATATGTGTGTGTACGCTTTGCGTTTTGGTAACCATGCATGCTTTGTCTCTCACAGATGTATGGTGCAAGGCCCATAAGGAGATGGTTGCAGAAGAATGTGATGATTAAGCTGTCCCAAATGCTGGTCAAAGGTGAAGCTAGTGAAGGTTCGACAATCTCCATTGATGCTACGGATGACAAGAAGAAGCTCAAGTTTCAAGTAGTAAAGAAGGTCGACGAGTGATTGCGACACCGACAGCGGTAATGTGGCTGTGGTCAGTCCCATAAACCACCTATGATCCCGCGTTCAAGACCTTGTAAGGAGAGTTATTTTGATGACCGCACTTCAGTAGTGCCTTTTTTTGTATACTACCTCCAGCTAATACTAATTAGATGTATATATACTAGCCATGTAATTGGAACAGCAGTTGCAGGCATGGAGCAACCGAGTTAGTAATTTAATCCTTCCATATTTTGATCCTGTACAAGAATTTGCAATGTAACAGTATCTCCGTTGGAGAATTTTTTTGTTATGAAATTTTAGTCCTATTTATAAATCCATTGGGACAGGATGCTTGATGAGCATAGCAACTTGTTATATCTTGATCTATCAATGGTCATGTGCGTTATTTTTCCTTAACCTGTTTCTAATATCCTGCTTAACCATGCATGTGTTTTTTTTTATCACGACATTCAGACGGTGAGATTGGCTTCTATGCCTATGGTGTTCAGCCCCTGAGAGGGGCTTCTATGCCTATGGCATTCAGCTCAATTATCAACTGTTGGTTGTTTGGATAGCTTACCAGGCTTGTGTTTGCAATTTACTTTCTTCCTGGAGAGTTAGGCATTGCAGCTCTTTGGTCCATTATAAGATGTCCATCAACATTTTTTGCAGCTAGCAGCTTGCTCCTCTCGAAGGCATACCATCACAACCGAGAGCTCATCTGTTCTGTTATGTGAGCCTCATCTGTTCTGTTATGTGTGAGCCTGCAAGTCGTACTATGGCTGCAAGGATATTTGATTAAGATGTACTCCCTCCGTTCCAAGTTACTCGTCACAGAAATGGATGTATCTAGAACTAAAATACATCATACCTGCGACAAGTAATTCGGAACGAAGGGAGTATGATACAATGATTTGGCTTAGTTGTGGTGGGATTGGAGGTAATGGGTTTAACGATTGGTTAGACAAACATGTCCCTTTTGATCCTGTTATGTGTTTGAAAGCTTCTGATCTTTCAAGCTGCTTACTCTAGAGGCCTACGCACTGAAATTGTGTCGGCATGATCATATATGAAACCATGTAGGCTATTTGTCTGAAAGTCCTTATGTGTAGAGTTGCTTTGGTGTTGGTATGCAAACCCAACCACTTTAATCAATCATAAGAGGGCAGTATCGATGAAGTAGGAATTGCACACATTTTATTTTACTTCTATATCTATGCTTCGTGGATGATAAGTAGTCCAATGTGGTGACTGCCGATTGCTTGAGTCAATGAGTCCTTTCGTGTAATAGGGATCACACTCCACCTGGATCTTTAATTGTATGCAGTCTCTTGTGATGTGGTTGAGGCACGAGGGAGGTCGCCCAAACACGGGGTTATTTTGTGGGAGGGAAAGCTTGTCCCACACTGCGACGCAGTAACAGCCGGTAGAGGAAATGAGAAATAGCGCAAACAAGGAGAGGACGACATATACAAATAAATTCACGTCACGTCACCAAATCCTAGTTAGAAATGCTTCATAAAGGAGTAAAGATACGTACAAACAAAGTTTTTATAAAAAAAATGATGTGAGGTTCTTGTTGAGGCTCATTGATTTCCAACCAACCTCTAATCAAATCCACGCGTACTAGTTAGGCAATCCAACCTATATATGCATCTCCTAGTGAGCGGGTTTTGGTAGGAAGAGTATAGGCTGCTAACTGCTAAGTGATACTGGGAAATAGAAAGGCCATGAGAATAGTTTGTCCAGTTCACAAACTATTGGTGATTGTAACGGGTCTTAGGAATGAAAGGCATCGGGAGGAAGTCTCTTAGCATTAGTATAGTTTCCTGGTCAGATAGTTACTTATTGTTTGGACTAAACATGTCCTAATCTGCTATATAGGACTCACAGGCACAAGAAATCGGGAGAATAGCTCCTCCCAGCCATGGCTAGATTTACTATACCAGCACCCTGCGTACATGTCTTAATCGAACTCCCAAGACTATCAAAGTCAGTGCAACGGAACACCGGCCTTAGAGCATCTTCAGCCGTGCCTCCAAAAAGGCCTTCCCAAGCGATTTTTTCGCGCCGGCACCGAAAAAACGGCCCAGTCACGCCTCAGGAGCCTGATTTTCGTCGGCCTAGGCCGAAATCAGCGCCGGTGGACCCAGGCCGAACCCGACGCGCTGGGGCGCCCGGGGGTGCCGGGGCGAGTTGTTTTGGCGCGAAGCAGCCGCGGGCCCGCTGAGTCAGCGAGACGGGCGCTTCGTCGTCCTCATCGCCTCGGTTCCCGCAGGAATCAATACCAAGGCTGCCGCGCTGCCGCCGTCGGTCAGCCATGCCATTGATTCCTCACGTGTGGCGTGGCGACGCCTCCCCTGCCGTCACGCGTACACACGGGTGCGGCTATATAAGCCGGTGGCCTTCCTCGCCTCTGGCCACACCAGCCCCAGCCGCCGAGCTCTCCCTCTCCCGTACGCCGCCGCCAAGCCCTCCCTCTTCCTCTCTTGTGTGTCGCCTCCGAGCCCTCCCTCACTCCGACAACCCCGATGGCCGAACGTTTCTCGGCGACGAGGCGGCGGCAAACGGCTTCGGCCGCCGCTCGCTCCGCGAACAGGAGTCGTGGCTCCTATTCGAGGCCAACATCCCGGCGGTGCCGGACATGCGCGCCGGGTCGACGGGGTGGAGGCTCAACGACGGGGGAGTGCCCGTTCCCCCGTTGCCCGACGCCGTGGCGCCCCCCCTACTTCGCCGCCGAGGTAGAGCTCGTGCGTGCCTCCCTCACCGACGAGCAGCTCGCCCTCCCCAACCACGCGGCGTGGGCGGCGTACTTCGAGCGCCGTCAGGAGCAGAGGCTGGCGTCCACCAACGGGGCTGTTGGGTTTCGTAGTAATTTCAAAAAAATTCCTACGCACACGCAAGATCATGGTGATGCATAGCAACGAGAGGGGGAGAGTGTGATCTACGTACCCTTGTAGATCGACAACGAAAGCGTTTGGTTGATGTAGTCGTACGTCTCCACGGCCCGACCGATCAAGCACCGAAACTACGGCACCTCCGAGTTCTAGCACATGTTCAGCTCGATGACGATCCCCGGACTCCGATCCAGCAAAGTGTCGGGGAAGAGTTCCTCAGCACGACGGCGTGGTGACGATCTTGATGTACTACTGTCGCAGGGCTTTGCCTAAGCACCGCTACAATATTATCAAGGACTATGGTGGAAGGGGGCACCGCACACGGCTAAGAATATGATCACGTGGATCAACTTGTGTCTCTAGGGGTGCCCCTGCCTCCGTATATAAAGGTTCAAGGGAGGGGGGCCGGCCGGCCAAGGTGTGGCGCTCCAGGAGGAGTCCTACTCCTTCTGGGAGTAGGACTTCCCCCTTTCCTAGTTGGAATAGGATTCGTGGAGGGGGGGAAGAGGAGAGAGAGGAGGAAGGGGGGCCGGCCCCCTCTCCTTGTCCAATTCGGACCAAGGGGGGGAGGGGCGCGCGGACCATCTCTGGCCACCTCTCCTCTCTTCCACTAAGGCCCGCTAAGGCCCATATACCTCCCGGGGGGTTCCGGTAACCTCCCGGTACTCCGGTAAAATCCCGATTTCACCCGGAACACTTCCGATATCCAAACATAGGCTTCCAATATATCAATCTTTATGTCTCGACCATTTTGAGACTCATCATCATGTCCGTGATCACATCCGGGACTCCGAACAACCTTCGGTACATCAAAATGCATAAACTCATAATATAACTGTCATTGTAACCTTAAGCGTGCGGACCCTACGGGTTCGAGAACAATGTAGACATGACCGAGACACGTCTCCGGTCAATAACCAATAGCGGAACCTGGATGCTCATATTGGCTCCTACATATTCTACGAAGATCTTTTATCGGTCAGACCGCATAACAACATACGTTGTTCCCTTTGTCATCGGTATGTTACTTGCCCGAGATTCGATCGTCGGTATCCCATACCTAGTTCAATCTCGTTACCGGCAAGTCTCTTTACTCGTTCTGTAATACATCATCCCGCAACTAACTCATTAGTTGCAATGCTTGCAAGGCTTAAGTGATGTGCATTACCGAGAGGGCCCAGAGATACCTCTCCGACAATCGGAGTGACAAATCCTAATCTCAAATACGCCAACCCAACATGTACCTTTGGAGACACCTGTAGAGCTCCTTTATAATCACCCAGTTACGTTGTGACGTTTGGTAGCAGACAAAGTGTTCCTCCGGCAAACGGGAGTTGCATAATCTCATAGTCATAGAAACATGTATAAGTCATGAAGAAAGCAATAGCAACATATTAAACGATCGGGTGCTAAGCTAATGGAATGGGTCATGTCAATCAGATCATTCAACTAATGATGTGATCCCGTTAATCAAATAACAACTCTTTGTTCATGGTTAGGAAACATAACCATCTTTGATTAACGAGCTAGTCAAGTAGAGGCATACTAGTGACACTCTGTTTGTCTATGTATTCACACATGTATTATGTTTCCGGTTAATACAATTCTAGCATGAATAATAAACTTTTATCATGATATAAGGAAATAAATAATAACTTTATTATTGCCTCTAGGGCATATTTCCTTCAGTCTCCCACTTGCACTAGAGTCAATAATCTAGATTACACAGTAATGATTCTAACACCCATGGAGCCTTGGTGCTGATCATGTTTTGCTCGTGGAAGAGGCTTAGTCAACGGGTCTGCAACATTCAGATCCGTATGTATCTTGCAAATCTCTATGTCTCCCACCTGGACTAGATCCCGGATGGAATTGAAGCGTCTCTTGATGTGCTTGGTTCTCTTGTGAAATCTGGATTCCTTTGCCAAGGCAATTGCACCAGTATTGTCACAAAAGATTTTCATTGGACCCGATGCACTAGGTATGACACCTAGATCGGATATGAACTCCTTCATCCAGACTCCTTCATTCGCTGCTTCCGAAGCAGCTATGTATTTCGCTTCACACGTAGATCCCGCCACGACGCTCTGTTTAGAACTGCACCAACTGACAGCTCCACTGTTTAATGTAAACACGTATCCGGTTTGTGATTTAGAATCGTCCGGATCAGTGTTAAAGCTTGCATCAACGTAACCGTTTACGATGAGCTCTTTGTCACCTCCATATACGAGAAACATATCCTTAGTCCTTTTCAGGTACTTCAGGATGTTCTTGACCGCTGTCCAGTGATCCACTCCTGGATTACTTTGGTATCTCCCTGCTAGACTTATAGCAAGGCACACATCAGGTCTGGTACACAGCATTGCATACATGATAGAGCCTATGGCTGAAGCATAGGGAACATCTTTCATTTTCTCTCTATCTTCTGCAGTGGTCGGGCATTGAGTCTGACTCAACTTCACACCTTGTAACACAGGCAAGAACCCTTTCTTTGCTTGATCCATTTTGAACTTCTTCAAAATCTTGTCAAGGTATGTGCTTTGTGAAAGTCCAATTAAACGTCTTGATCTATCTCTATAGATCTTTATGCCTAATATGTAAGTAGCTTCACCGAGTTCTTTTATTGAAAAACTCTTATTCAAGTATCCCTTTATGCTATCCAGAAATTCTATATCATTTCCGATCAGTAATATGTCATCCACATATAATATCAGAAATGCTACAGAGCTCCCACTCACTTTCTTGTAAATACAGGCTTCTCCAAAAGTCTGTATAAAACCAAATGCTTTGATCACACTATCAAAGCGTTTATTCCAACTCCGAGAGGCTTGCACCAGTCCATAAATGGATCGCTGGAGCTTGCACACTTTGTTAGCTCCCTTTGGATCGACAAAACCTTCCGGTTGCATCATATACAACTCTTCTTCCAGAAATCCATTCAAGGATGCAGTTTTGACATCCATCTGCCAAATTTCATAATCATAAAATGCGGCAATTGCTAACATGATTCGGACAGACTTAAGCATCGCTACGGGTGAGAAGGTCTCATCGTAGTCAATCTCTTGAACTTGCCGAAACCCTTTTGCGACAAGTCGAGCTTTGTAGACAGTAATATTACTGTCGGCGTCAGTCTTCTTCTTGAAGATCCATTTATTCTCAATTGCTTGCCGATCATTGGGCAAGTCAACCAAAGTCCACACTTTGTTCTCATACATGGATCCCATCTCAGATTTCATGGCTTCAAGCCATTTTGCGGAATCTGGGCTCACCATCGCTTCTTCATAGTTCGTAGGTTCATCATGATCTAGTAGCATGACTTCCAGAACAGGATTGCTGTACCACTCTGGTGCGGATCTTACTCTGGTTGATCTACGAGGTTCAGTAGTATCTTGTTCTGAAGTTTCATGATCATTATCATTAGCTTCCTCACTAATTGGTGTAGGTGTCACAGAAACAGTTTTCTGTGATGCACTACTTTCCAATAAGGGAGCAGGTACAGTTACCTCGTCAAGTTCTACTTTCCTCCCACTCACTTCTTTCGAGAGAAACTCCTTCTCTAGAAAGTTTCCGAACTTAGCAACAAAAGTCTTGCCTTCGGATCTGTGATAGAAGGTGTATCCAATAGTCTCCTTTGGATATCCTATGAAGACACATTTCTTCGATTTGGGTTCGAGCTTATCAGGTTGAAGCTTTTTCATATAAGCATCGCAGCCCCAAACTTTCAGAAATGACAACTTTGGTTTCTTGCCAAACCATAGTTCATAAGGCGTCGTCTCAACGGATTTTGATGGTGCCCTATTTAACGTGAATGCGACCGTCTCCAAAGCATAACCCCAAAACGATAGCGGTAAATCAGTAAGAGACATCATAGATCGCACCATATCTAGTAAAGTACGATTACGACGTTCGGACACACCATTACGCTGTGGTGTTCTGGGTGGCGTCAGTTGCGAAACTATTCCGCATTGTTTCAAATGTACACCAAACTCGTAACTCAAATATTCTCCTCCACGATCAGATCGTAGAAACTTTATTTTCTTGTTACGATGATTTTCAACTTCACTCTGAAATTCTTTGAACTTTTCAAATGTCTCAGACTTATGTTTCATTAAGTAGATATACCCATATCTGCTTAAGTCATCTGTGAAGGTGAGAAAATAATGATATCCGCCACGAGCCTCAATATTCATCGGACCATATACATCTGTATGTATGATTTCCAACAAATCTGTTGCTCTCTCCATAGTACCGGAGAACGGCGTTTTAGTCATCTTGCCCATGAGGCACGGTTCGCAAGTACCAAGTGATTCATAATCAAGTGGTTCCAAAAGTCCATTAGTATGGAGTTTCTTCATGCGCTTTACACCGATATGACCTAAACGACAGTGCCACAAATAAGTTGCACTATCATTATCAACTCTGCATCTTTTGGCTTCAACATTATGAATATGTGTGTTACTACTATCGAGATTCAATAAGAATGGACCACTCTTCAAGGGTGCATGACCATAAAAGATATTACTCATATAAATAGAACAACCATTATTCTCTGATTTAAATGAATAACCGTCTCGCATCAAACAAGATCCAGATATAATGTTCATGCTTAATGCTGGCACCAAATAACAATTATTTAGGTCTAATATTAATCCCGAAGGTAGATGTAGAGGTAGCGTGCCGACTGCGATCACATCGACTTTGGAACCGTTTCCCACGCGCATCGTCACCTTGTCCTAAGCCAAACTTTGCTTAATCCGTAGTCCCTATTTCGCGTTGCAAATATTAGCAACAAAACCAGTATCAAATACCCAGGTGCTACTGCGAGCATTAGTAAGGTACACATCAATAACATGTATATCACATATACCTTTGTTCACCTTGCCATCCTTCTTATCCGCCAAATACTTGGGGCAGTTCCGCTTCCAGTGACCAGTCTGCTTGCAGTAGAAGCACTCAGTTTCAGGCTTAGGTCCAGACTTGGGTTTCTTCTCTTGAGAAGCAACTTGCTTGCTGTTCTTCTTGAAGTTCCCCTTCTTCTTCCCTTTGCCCTTTTTTCTTGAAACTAGTGGTCTTGTTGACCATCAACACTTGATGCTCCTTTTTGATTTCTACCTCCGCAGCTTTCAGCATTGCGAAGAGCTCGGGAATAGTCTTATTCATCCCTTGCATATTGTAGTTCATCACGAAGCTCTTGTAGCTTGGTGGCAGTGATTGGAGAATTCTGTCAATGACACAATCATCTGGAAGATTAACTCCCATTTGAATCAAGTGATTATTATACCCAGATATTTTGAGTATATGCTCATTGACAGAACCGTTCTCCTCCATCTTGCAGCTATAAAACTTATTGGAGACTTTATATCTCTCAATCCGGGCATTTGCTTGAAATATTAACTTCAACTCCTGGAACATCTCATATGCTCCATGACGTTCAAAACGTCGTTGAAGTCCCGGTTCTAAGCCGTAAAGCATGGCACACTGAACTATCGAGTAGTCATCAGCTTTGCTCTGCCAGACGTTCACAACATCTGGTGTTGCTCCAGCAGCAAGCCTGGCACCCAGCGGTGCTTCCAGGACGTAATTCTTCTGTGCAGCAATGAGGATAATCCTCAAGTTACGGACCCAGTCTATGTAATTGCTACCATCATCTTTCAACTTTGCTTTCTCAAAGAACGCATTGAAATTCAACGGAACAACAGCATGGGCCATTTATCTACAATCATACATAAACAAGCAAGATACTATCAGGTACTAAGTTCATGATAAATTTAGGTTCAGTTAATCATATTACTTAAAGAACTCCCACTTAGATAGACATCCCTCTAATCATCTAAATGATTACGTGATCCAAATCAACTAAACCATGTCCGATCATCACGTGAGATGGAGTAGTTTCATTGTGAACATCACTATGTTGATCATATCTACTATATGATTCACGCTCGACCTTTCGGTCTCCGTGTTCCGAGGCCATATCTGTATATGCTTGGCTCGTCAAGTATAACCTGAGTATTCCGCGTGTGCAACTGTTTTGCACCCGTTGTATTTGAACGTAGAGCCTATCACACCCGATCATCACGTGGTGTCTCAGCACGAAGAACTTTCGCAACGGTGCATACTCAGGGAGAACACTTCTTGATAATTTAGTGAGAGATCATCTTATAATGCTACCATCAATCAAAGCAAGATAAGATGCATAAAAGATAAACATCACATGCAATCAATATAAGTGATATGATATGGCCATCATCATCTTGTGCTTGTGATTTCCATCTCCGAAGCACCATCATGATCACCATCGTCACCGGCGCGACACCTTGATCTCCATCGTAGCATCGTTGTCGTCTCGCCAATCTTATGCTTCCACGACTATCGCTACCGCTTAGTGATAAAGTAAAGCATTATAGCGCGATTGCATTGCATACAATAAAGCGACAACCATATGGCTCCTGCCAGTTGCCGATAACTCGATTACAAAACATGATCATCTCATACAATAAAATTTAGCATCATGTCTTGACCATATCACATCACGACATGCCCTGCAAAAACAAGTTAGACGTCTCTACTTTGTTGTTGCATGTTTTACGTGGCTGCTACGGGCTTAAGCAAGAACTAATCTTACCTACGCATCAAAACCACAACGATAGTTTGTCAAGTTGGTGCTGTTTTAACCTTCGCAAGGACCGGACGTAGCCACACTCGGTTCAATTAAAGTTGGAGAAACTGTCACCCGCAAGCCACCTATGTGCAAAACACGTCGGGAGAACTGGTCTCGCGTAAGCGTACGCGTAATGTCGGTCCGGGCCGCTTTGTCCAACAATACCGCTGCACCAAAGTATGACATGCTGGTAAGCAGTATGACTTATATCGCCCACAACTCACTTGTGTTCTACTCATGCATATAACATCAACATATAAAACCTAGGCTCGGATGCCACTGTTGGGTTTCATAGTAATTTCGAAAAAAATCCTACGCTCACGCAAGATCATGGTGATGCATAGCAACGAGAGGGGAGAGTATGATCTACGTACCCTTGTAGATCGACAACGGAAGCGATTGGTTGATGTAGTCGTACGTCTCCACGGCCCGACCGATCAAGCACCGAAACTACAGCACCTCCGAGTTCTAGCACACGTTCAGCTCGATGACGATCCCCGGACTCCGATCCAGCAAAGTGTCGGGGAAGAGTTCCGTCAGCACAACGGCGTGGTGACGATCTTGATGTACTACTGTCGTAGGGCTTTGCCTAAGCACCGCTACAATATTATCGAGGACTATGGTGGAAGGGGGCACCGCACACGGCTAAGAATATGATCACGTGGATCAACTTGTGTCTCTAGGGGTGCCCCTGCCTCCGTATATAAAGGTTCAAGGGAGGGGGGCCGGCCGGCCAAGGTGTGGCGCGCCAGGAGGAGTCCTACTCCTTCTAGGAGTAGGACTACCCCCTTTCCTAGTTGGAATAGGATTCGTGGAGGGGGGGAAAGAGGAGAGAGAGGAGGAAGGGGGGCCGGCCCCCTCTCCTTGTCCAATTCGGACCAAGGGGGGGAGGGGCACGCGGCCCATCTCTGGCCACCTCTCCTCTCTTCCACTAAGGCCCACTAAGGCCCATATACCTCCCGGGGGGTTCCGGTAACCTCCTGGTACTCCGGTAAAATCCCGATTTCAACCGGAACACTTTCGATATCTAAACATAGGCTTCCAATATATCAATCTTTATGTCTCGACCATTTCGAGACTCCTCGTCATGTCCGTGATCACATCCGGAACTCCGAACAACCTTCGGTACATCAAAATGCATAAACTCATAATATAACTGTCATCGTAACCTTAAGCGTGCGGACCCTACGGGTTCGAGAACAATGTAGACATGACCGAGACACGTCTCCGGTCAATAACCAATAGCGGAACCTGGATGCTCATATTGGCTCCTACATATTCTACGAAGATCTTTTATCGGTCAGACCGCATAACAACATACGTTGTTCCCTTTGTCATCGGTATGTTACTTGCCCAAGATTCGATCGCCGGTATCCCATACCTAGTTCAATCTCATTACCGGCAAGTCTCTTTACTCGTTCTGTAATAAATCATCCCGCAACTAACTCATTAGTTGCAATGCTTGCAAGGCTTAAGTGATATGCATTACCGAGAGGGCCCAGAGATACCTCTCCGACAATCGGAGTGACAAATCCTAATCTCGAAATACGCCAACCCAACATGTACCTTTGGAGACACCTGTAGAGCTCCTTTATAATCACCCAGTTACGTTGTGACGTTTGATAGCACACAAAGTGTTTCTCCGGCAAACGTGAGTTGCATAATCTCATAGTCATAGAAACATGTATAAGTCATGAAGAAAGCAATAGCAACATATTAAACGATCGGGTGCTAAGCTAATGGAATGGGTCATGTCAATCAGATCATTCAACTAATGATGTGATCCCGTTAATCAAATAACAACTCTTTGTCCATGGTTAGGAAACATAACCATCTTTGATTAACGAGCTAGTCAAGTAGAGGCATACTAGTGACACTCTGTTTGTCTATGTATTCACACATGTATTATGTTTCCGGTTAATACAATTCTAGCATGAATAATAAACTTTTATCATGATATAAGGAAATAAATAATAACTTTATTATTGCCTATAGGGCATATTTCCTTCAGGGGCGTCGGTGGTGGGCGGCACGAAGAACAGCGAGGGGCGCCGCGTGTGGTGGGGCATCCCCGGCCGCACGCTCGAGGGCGTGCTGACGCATCCTGAGGGCGGCAACAACCCGCCGCTGGCATACCCTCCCCAGGTGGCCGCCTCGGCCCACCGCCGACGCGCCGGGCAATGGATGCCCTGGAGGTTCGGCTCCTCCTCGTCTTCCTCCTCGCACTCCTCCTCACGGTTTTCTTCCCACTCCTCCGGCTCTCGGGCGCTGCTCGGCGTCAAGGCCGAGCCCGCGGCGGGGACGCCACTCGGCCAGCGCACTCGCAGCGCCGGCATCGTCATCAACGAGGACGGCCGGCGCGCCTCCTTGTCGGCTCCTCCGCGCTTCGTCAAGCCAAAGACGGAGCCGGGGCTCGCGCCGGTGAAAACGGAGCCGGGTCTCCCCGCCGTGAAGACGGAACACGACGACGCGGAGCTCGACGACGAGGCTGCCCTGAAATGGGTGCACGAGGACTTCCTGAGGATGGAGAGGGAGCGCCAGTGCGCCGCCCTGCGGCGCTTCAAGCAGCGTCGCCGGGGCCGCGACGAAGGAGGAGTCGTCGTCCTCGACGACGCGCCGCCGCCACCACCAGTCCGCCATGGCGACGCCGGGCAGGGGTCCACCAGAGATGGCCGTGTCAAGGAGGAGAAGGCCGCCACCGACGGCGGCGGCGAGGATGGCAGCGACGACGGCGACTACTCCGCGTTCAGCGAGTTCTTTTTTTAAGATATATTTGCTATGTGTAAGCCGCGGACATGTCTAATATATGCCAAACTTTACCGAAATTTAGACGTGTTTAGCCGAACTTCGCCGAGCGTTTAAAAAAAATTAGATTCGTCTGGGGGCGGCCTTGAGACCGGCGATTGGGGACCAACTCGTCCCCAGACCGTTTTTTTACGCCGGCCGATTTTAGACGCCTCTAGGACCAACGGCTGAAGATGCTCTTAGCAGAAGAAGAGGAGTTAGTTCATAAATGGGCCAGCTAGGGCGCTCCCTATTAGGAATAGTGTCA
Source organism: Triticum aestivum (assembly GCF_018294505.1). NCBI lineage: Eukaryota > Viridiplantae > Streptophyta > Magnoliopsida > Poales > Poaceae > Triticum > Triticum aestivum. The sequence continues at coordinate 609,346,923 of NC_057806.1, read as the reverse complement.
TGTGACGTGGTTGGCGAATCACGTAGCAACCAGTTTGCCATTATAGGTGTGTGTGCGTGTGCGCGCGCGCAGACCTGTGTGTGCACATGCTTGCTCTCTCAGATTCAAGATGCTTGTCAGATTTGAGGGGTTAGTTTTGTAAGAGTCTCTCTATGTCACACAGACAAATATATCTTCCACTTAGTTCTATTTTATGTTTCATTTGCTCAATGGAAATCTCTTCATTTCTTGAAAACAGGGGAAGTAAAGATAAGATACATAGTGATGAAGATAATGACAAGATATAAGGTTGGTGATAAGCCTGATTGTTTTCCAACAACTTCTGGTTGAACTCACACGTACTCTCCGCAATCCACCCCATATTAATCTGTTTATCTTAATCAACATATATACTACGATGGATATATGGATCCTTTTTCTTTTCGATAAAGGATATATGGATCCTAGGTGCATCATTGCAAGCAAAGGTATTCTAGCTATATCGTGCCAACCCACCAAACAGTCCAATGGATATATGGATATATGCTAATACACAGTGCCAATATTACCAATGTAGAACTGCACACCCTCAGTTCTCGCAATGCCATCACTTTTCCCCCCAGAGGATGCTCCTTTGAGTTTTTTTTTTTTGAAAAGGAGGTTGAAACCTCCGGCCTCTGCATCATTGTGATGCACACATTCATTTTTATTAAAAGTTGATGTAATACAACAGCTACATCATTTTTTTTCCTTTTTCTCCATTTTTTGTTTTCTGAAATCTTTTTTGTACTTTTATTTACGTTTGGAATATTCTATTATATATATATAATACAAAAATCACTTTACGTAATTTTTAAAAATGTTAATCATGAATTTGAAAAATATTAAACATGTATAAAAATGTTTCTAATGTATACGAAATATGTACAATGGTGATGAAAAAATTTGAAATCACAATATATGTTTGAAAAACAAGATGTATTTTACAAAATTTATAATGTATATAAAAATTGTTCGTAGTGTATAAAAATGTATTAGGTGTGTGGAAACAAGTAAACATACAAAAATAAAATATTTTGAAAAATATTAATCATGCATTGAAAAAATGTTAAACATGTATATAAATATTTTCCTGGGCTATAAGGAAAATGTAGAACATGTATATAAATATATTTTTGGAAAAACTAGTAAGCATGTATTTTAAAAATGTTAAAATGTATATAATTTTTTTCATATGTATACAAAAAATATAATGTGTATAAAAAAGAGAACATGCATCAAAACATATATTTGAAAAAAATATTAATCATGTATTTTAAAAATGTTAAACTTTTATTAAAAGATATACCTAGTGTATATGAAAAATATAACCATGTATTAAAAAAAGTCTCCTGAAACATGTATTTTAAAAATATACATCATGTATTTGAAAAAATGTTCAATGTGTGTCAAAAAATGTTTCACTAGCACACTTAGGGCATGGCCAAAGCGAGGGGCTAACAGGGGACGCCAGGATCAATTTCCTGGTTGATTGGCAGTTAGGCCCGTGAATCCCGGCGTCACCCGCGACGTCGACGAAACGACAGGAGCTGAGCGCGTTCCTCTTTTTCTACCCCGATTAGACAAAACACCATGTACACAACAGCGGGTTAAGCGCCCGTAATTAGCATATACCAGTGTACCACATAGCACCTTGTTATTCTTTTTATTTTTGTAAGCATCGACTTAAGCATCTGCCGATGGAGATGTCGTTACAATATATATTGTTACCGAAGAAAAGTAGACATGTGTTAGGAAACCCTGACAAAGAAACCACAAGAAAAGCAAGGAGAATCAAAGAAAAAGAAGAAAGAAACAAAAGAAACCAAGGTAAAATGAAGAAAGAGAGAAAAAGAAAGAAAACCAGTGAAAAACAGAGAAAACCAAAGTTACAATGAATAAAAAATAAAAATAAAAACCCGGTGAAAAACAAAAGGAGAACGAAGGTGAAAAATTATAAATAGGAAAAGAAGAAGAAAAACCGAAGAAACCCATGCAAAACAGTGAAACACTATGAAAACCAGGAAAATAGATGAACAAAGAAAGAAACAAAAACGAAGAAAGAAAAAATTAAAAAATTAAAATCGGACCAGTGCCGCCATTGTACAGGAAAGAAGAAAAATACGATCCACAATAACAAGTGACCAAGCGATCTAGCGACCGAGAAACCGCACTAACGGGTCGGCCATATATGCTCTAGACGGAATGTATCCTTGCTGCTAGCAAATTTGCGGTCGGCCCAACACATTTGTTTAGCCCACATAGTGCGTGTGGTCAATGTGTTTAGCGTAACCCTACGTCTCGCTGTTGAGTGGTCTAGGGCACTTGCCGCCGTCGCCGTCGCCGTCCGCCGCTCACCACTAGGCCATCCACGATCATATTTCAGCACACACGGCTAGTCTCCAGGAGACTGGAGGACCAGCGAGTATTCAATCCCGAGCATCCTATGATTCATGCTACAATGACCGGCAGCTTATCGTCACCATCGGCTTTCCGCACGCCCCGTCCATAGCTCTCCCGCCAGATTGTTCTTAAGGTATATGTGTACATGCACATCTCATCTACTTTTGTTTGATGCACTGATGTATAGCTGAGCTACTAATAGCTGTTAGTTACATGCATGCATGAACTATAGATCCAAAGTATCTTTTGAAGAACCAGATTATCAACTCGTACAATCTTATAGGTAAATGCAAGCCTGAATTTGTATACAGATTAACCATGTGTGTCGTTGTGCATATATATGTTTGACAAATTATACATTCAACACTACTAGGAAACATATGCATCTACGTTTTGGTATGTACACTTGACCACCGCAGCTTGGCTCATCGCCCCCTATGACCAGATCGTGGCCTCAGCCCTGTACGAAAGGTTGACATGGCGGCGCCCCTCTGGAAGAATTAATATGTCATATTGTTCAGGAAAATGATAGCACGCAAGGTAAACATTAATCGATTTTATTATGAGCATCTCACCTAATGTCCATTAGATAAACCCAAAATTTTGTTTTCAAACGCATCGCACACCATTTTTTTTACCATTTTCCAACTCGCCGAACATCTCAACTAACACCCATTAGATTTGATTCCAATATGTTATAAACTCTGCCATGACAATTCATAAGGTACTACGTTCTGAACACCAACACGCCATTTTATAAACATTTTTCTAACCCACCAAACATTTTTGTGACACCGAACATTTTCTATGACACTACAAATCGTTGTAGAATATGCACTTGACTAATGTCGGCCAAAACTCAGGTCAACACATCGCCAAAGTTGCCGAGGGCGCTGCCGCGGGAGGAAAACACCTGGTAACGGTTGACCGTCATAGAAAATGATCTTTGGCGACGTTTCCTGTTTCATCACAAGGGTTTTCGTCACCAAATAGAGCAGATTTTGTGCTGTGGTTTTTGCTCCGGTATGAATCAACTGGATTATGACTTTTGTTACATCGATAAAAAATTTGGTACGTTTTAATGGCCAGTTGTTGGATTCCTTTTCTCCTTCTCGTGGCCTCACACAAGGGGATCCCTATCCCTTATCTCTGTATCTATTCATGTTTGTGGGAGAGGCCTTATTGTTATTGTTTAACCCTGTAGAATTTTCATGTCAACAGGCAGGCTCGAAGTATATCCCATTTGTTGTTCGCTGACAATTGTTTGCTCTTCCTTAAGGGAACCATGGACCATTGATCAAACTTGGTGATTATAAGTATTTCAAATATTTACGAGGAGTCAACATGTGAGTTGTTGAGTCCTGATTAGTGCTCCATTCTATTTGGAAGAACTGTAGTGTGCAAAATCAAGTATCCACTCTGGTTATTTTAAACATTACGAGTGACGCAATTGATGATAAATAGTTGGGCTTACGAGTACCAGAAGGAAGAATGAAGGCGGGTAAGTTCTAGTCGACCAAAGACGAAGCTCTGAAAAGGCTTTCTGATTGGATTGAAAAATATGCTTCCAGTGGGGTGAAGGAAATCCAGATTAAATCTATTCTTCAAGCCCTTCCGATGTTTGCAATGGGAATCTTTAATTTTCTAGCCTTTCTTTGTGAAGTTCTCCCATATTATTCAGAATTTTTGGTGAGGAGATGAAGAGAATGAAAGAAAAATTCATTGGCTGGCTTGGGACAAATTGAAAAGACCAAAAGGAGAAGGAGGTATGTGTTTTTGCGATCTATGGTTTTTTAACCAGGCTTTACTAGCTAAACAAGCTTGGCAATTATTGATAAATCCGGAGTCACTATGCGCAAAGCTGATGAAAGCAAAGTATTACCCTCAAGGACATCTTCTTGATAAGGTTTTTCCGCAGTTAAGTTCGAAGACTTGGCAAGGTATTATGCATGGTCTTGAACTTCTTAAAAATGGGGTTATCTGGAGAGATTTTGATGGATCTAGTATAAATATTTGGAGAGACGACTGGCTGCCTAGGATGTCTAGACTTAAAGTTTCAGCTAAAATGAATAGAACCAAGATTAAATGGATGTCAGAATTATTCTTGTCCGGATCGAGGAGATGGGAAGTGAATTTAGTCAATCACTTTTTATTTCACCATGAGGCCGATGCGATTTTAAAGTCGCGTATTCAGTCCCCGGGTGAGGGTGATTTTATTGCTGGGCACTATGAGAAGAGTGGATTGTTCTCCATTAAAAGCACATATAATCAGGCGCTTAGTCTCAAGGAGGGGAAGGAGGAGTGTGGGAACTTTAGTGGAGGCGCGAATGTTGATAGGAAGCTTTGGAATGTCCGTCAAAAGATAAGAATTTTTGCTTAGAGGGTGGCGTCTGATAGCCTAGCGGTATAGGTTAATAGAGTTAAGCACCATCAGGCTACTTCGGGATTGTGTCCTATTTGTGGTATGAGGATGAAAGTATGTTTCATTCTTTGGTGACATGTCCTAAGGCGAGGGCTCTGCGTATGGTGTTGAGGGAGTGTGGAATATTCCCAGGAATGAAGTGTTGAAGTGCTCAGGACCTGATTGGATGCTTATCTTGTTGGACCGTTTAACCCCTACTGTTCGTGAGCAAATCTTATTCATGTTCTGGAGAGTTTGTCACTTATATTATGCAATGATCTTGTTTTTTCCCAAAGGGAAAGAGTCTGTTTTAAACTCGGCTAATTTTATGGATAACTATTAGACGGCGTTCTCGTCTTGCCATCATGCAAAAGTCTCACATGATTCAAAGGTAAGGGAGTTGAGCTCGGGTTATTGTATCGTACTACTCCATCGAGTATCCGTGAGGCATGGCGCCCCCTGCCTTTCGGTTATATTATGATCAACGTTGATGCCAGTTTTGTGGGGAGCATTTGTGACGCGAATGTGGGGGTTGTTGCCAGGAATTCTGCCGGCGACGTTCTTGTTTCCTCCTGGGATTATATTGGCTCGTGTACTAGTGTTGGTGACGTGGAGCTCCATGTGTGTCTAGCAGGTCTATATATTGGTATCACTCTTCATAAGCCTTTTATTTTGTAAACACACTGCTCTTGTGTGGTTTCTCTTCTTGCGCATGATAACCTTGATAAGTCTTCTCTTGTGGATCTCAAGAAGAAGGTCTTAGCCCTTACAAAGCTTCTTCCAAACTTTAAGCTGGCGAAGATCAGAAGACAGGCAAATGAGGTGGCTCATCAAATAGCTAAGTTTACTTTTGATAATAGGTCGGATGGCCTTCTATGTAATAGTTTTCTGCCCAGCGTGGCGAATGCTATAATGAACGACTGTATCCAACTTTTTAATTAATTAATACATGGGGCTTTTTCAAAAGAAAGAGTCCATGAGTATAACTAGCCACAGTTGACCTTCATAAGTGTTGGATTAGCATCAATAGCAAGCTAGACCATTATTCGGAAATTATACAAGACATACTTCTCCTTTTTGGGACAAGGGTGGGAACTTTAATACTCAAATAACAAGGGTTACGATCAACATCCAAGAGGTCTGTGGTAGCATCAGGAGCATCATGTAACCACACGTCGGTGAGGTGCTCAATTCTCGAATGTCCAACTAAAGAATCTGCAACCCTGTTTTGATTACAAATAAATTTTACGAGTATAATTTCTCGATCTCCCCACATCATGTCATTTACTTAATTGAAAATGTCTCCGAGGGGTGAGCGAGCATTAATCTGTCCTTGCAATGTGGCAATAAAGTCAACACAATCTGATTACAGAACAAGGGGTTGTGTTGTGCCACAAAGAGCTCAGCCTCATACGCACCAATGCACGTCAACATGCAGCAGCAATAGGAGAGGATGTACTGCCCCTCACTGTCCAGGATCACCACACCAATTCCAGTAGACCGATCATCATTCGTCAGCATCAAAGGATCCGTCTACACTGCCGGGGTCCAAGGGGGTTCCACCCATATGACACAGTATAACCATGTAAATAATGCTGTAATAGTTTCGAATCGTTTCTTTCCTAGGCCATCCCCAGGTAGATATCCATACGCGTAGCAGTGTATGCCTAAGCATTGTACCGTGAAGGAACTTGGTGCTTTCATTTTGCGTGAACCAGCCACTCGCATCCCATCGGCTAGAAATTTTGTTCCTGATGCCTTCCGTTCACAAAGCCAAAGAACTGCCAATGCGTGTTCAGTTGTTTGTCAACAACTTTGACCATAGGTTATTCTATGAACGCAGCCTAGCTATAGTCTTGATTGAATTAATAGAATCAAGTTGAAGTTGAAAACTACAAAGTGAAACAGAGTTGTGCATTTGTGTATACATATATAGAGAGAGCATCATGCACGGTTGCCCTCGCATAAATAGGCAATATTAATTACTAATCATTAAACGGTATGTACGATAGCTTTGATATGGGAAGACGATATACTCCCTCCGGTCCATATAAGATTTACTAGCACAAATGTCCGTGCGTTGCAGCGGATGAAATAAATCCTCACATACCCGAGTGACTCATCCGTGTTACCACTTGTCTTTGCCACCATTGCCAATAGTGGTCACGCGCGCTGTCCACTTATTTACGACGAACATTATGAATCCGTAGTTGATTAACATGGTCCTGACTCTAACATGCCTATGTTCTGCCTCCATGTCGAAGATGTTTCCTAGGGAAACTTGAACACATCGATCTTCTTCTTGCCAATCACACGTCCCTTCATTGGGCATTAGTGTGTCCGATGAGATGGATTACATTAGTAAGCACACAGAAGACTCCTTGATACCATCATGCCGCAACAGCTTCTCTATCACCAAGGATGAGATGCCGATAGCTTATGATCGTCTTCTATATCTCCTCCTAGGAAGACATGTCGATAGCCCTATTGTCGTTCAATGACGAGAACATCTCAAGAGGTCAGACCAACAGAAAGGAAAAGCGGCGCAAATTGTGTCGTTGGCAATTAGCTAGATCCGCCAAAAGTGGTAGGAGTAGTAGATATTCCTGTAATCGTTTTTTAATACAGAATCATATCTTGGTGTTCTCCAATAAGACAACAGCCATGACACACCCTGACCATAAGCTTCTGATATTTATCGGTGCTAGGTGCTACTCCACCCGTTTTAAAATAAATGACTCAACTTTATACTAACTTTGTATAAAGTTAGTATAAAATTGAGTCATTTATTTTAAAACGTTGGGAGTAGTTAATGAAGGAAAAGGGTGCAATTATATTGGTGTATGATTATTCACTGCCGTCATACATCACAGAAAAATGATACCCAGACACACAAATACCACTGCAAACATCTAATCTGAGCTTCGCAGACAATATGTATTCCCAGTTAACATCATATACTTCTCCAGTTAGCAGCATATAAGATTGATTCCGTTGCACTAATCGATGTATCATATCTCTAATTAGATGGCTTGATCGTAGGTATTGTACTAATGGATGTATCGCATCGCTAATTAGATGGCTTGATCGTAAGTGCAGCAGTCCTTTAACTGTTGAAATATTAGCATTTTTCTGATCAGACTTATCCACGAGTTAACAATAAGCATGGCATAAAAGGTATGCATCTCATAGCGATACCTAAGCATACTAGCACGTACACGACATAAAATCGAACCTTCTATGAGCAACACATATACGGCTAGCATAAGTACGAGTAAACGAGGGATGAACAGATTATACCCTCCGGTTGGCCAGGCCAACGCGGCGGCTGCAACAGCAGCCTCAGCGTCATCCGTGACCTTCTTCTTAGCGGCGGCGGCGTCGGCCATGGTGTCGATGCAGAGGAAGTAGTGGAAGAAGAGGCTAATGGAGTTGGGGACGGATCGGGAGCAGTCGCGTCGAGACGCTCCCCAAAAACCTTATTGCCGTTCTCCCGGGCAGGATCTCGAACGACAGGGTTCCGGAGGCACCTGCTCTCCCGAGCAGCCGTGCACGTGGTCGTCGGGATGGGATCGCCGGAGGCAACACAGAGTGAGGAACAGTAGATGACGGCTAGGTCACGCGAGAGGAAGTGAGTGAACCGAACTTGTTTACTTCACTGGCCAGAGCCTTCTTATATAGTCCGTAAGGAAAAAAAGTCTTGGGCCTTGCCAAGGCCCACAACCGAGTCGGCCCACTCCTGACAAGGGAGTTGTTGTTCCCGGCAAGGGTCACACTTCCGGCAAGGGGGTCGACGAATACGCGGGCCCCGACAAGGGAGTTGACGAATCTCGGTAACACAAGTCAGCCCACAGTCCAACGTCTTAGACAGTGGCCCACATGTTAGCGACTCGTTAATTAATCCCTGATTAATTAATTCATTTCTGAGCGGCAAAAATAAGCTTTGGCTCGGCTCATTCCCGCAACCCGCGGCGCGCGCGTCGCGACGAGGCGGGCGGCAGAGGAGGAGGAGCACGCGTGTACCACTCCTCTTCCCAAGCTTCCAATGGCAAGTGGTAGAGCAGCCCTTATAAAGGGGTCTCAACTCTCCTCAACTAGCAAGGTGGGACTAAACTTCCCACCACCTGACATCTCATACACGAGCCTCAAGATTAACCAGGGATTAGTGTCTTCTATGGGCCTAAGCCCATCCATAATCCAACAATCCCCCATCAGATCTCGAGGCACATAAGTTTGTCAACTGTTCCAAACAATGTTTGATATACCAGTATTTTCAGTGGAGACTGTTAAGTTGAACTTCCACCTAGAGCAACAAGATTAGACTTCTTCACAATGGACTATGCCTTGAATTGTCAGTTTGGCGTGCAGAAGTTTCGCCTATTGTCAGCTGATACGTGGCTGCCGAAGGCTAAACCCCACGGGTGGAGCCTATTAATCATACTCCGTACCTTCTCATGAGCTTACTAGAGATTACCCAATCTCGTAGACTGTGACCAGCAGTCGGGCTCACATAGATGTGTTCCTCCAAAGAATGCTCTGTAGGTGAGCATCTTGCTTACACAAGCTTTGGAACACATTAAGACAAAAATCATCCTGCCTTACAGAATTGAGAGTATTGTGCATCTCCAACGGAGTGGGTTAATTAAGGATACTCTCCTTAGTTGACCGCTGGATTGTTTTCCCAGGTCCTAATTAATGGGATCTCCGATCACATAGGTTGGGTTACCCCCCATGGCAACTTACGCGGGTCTCATACCCATCTCACTCGATGCATTTTCTATCACAATCCGTGATAGCCCTTTCGTAAAAGGGTCTGCCAGATTCTTAGCCGTATGGATATAATCCAACACTATTACCCCGGAGTTTCTTGAATTTCTGACAGATTTCAATCTTCTTCTTATGTGCTTTGTGGATTTCATGTTGGCCTTTGAACTCTTAGCCTTGGCAATCACTGTTTGATTGTCACAGTTCATAAGGACAGCCGGCACTGGTTTATCAACCACCGGCAAATCCATAAAAAGCTCTCGAAGCCATTCTGCTTCGACGCATGATGTGTCTAATGCTGTGAGTTCTGCTTCCATAGTCGATCTGGTTAAGATCGTCTGCTTGCAAGACTTCCAGGAAACAGCACCACCACCAAGTGTGAAGACATGTCCACTTGTAGCTTTCATCTCATCGGATGTTGGGGATATAGTTATCAGTTATGATCCGCCCAGGAGGGGCCGGGTCAGCCCCAATGGCGGGTTACACAAGAAGCCCAGTAAACATTAAGATGATAGTTTATTAAATCTTATAGAAGGCCCAAGGGCCTAGAGGCGGCTTAAAGCCCAATATTACAAACCGCCGTATGTAAGGAAAGACTTGTAAAGAAAGGCATGTAAAGGAAGTCACCGAGCCGGACACGATTATGAGCCGGCCGGGACTCTGTAGGCCACCAGGCGTCAACCCGTGTATATAAGGGGACGACCCGGTGGCGGCTTAGGGCAAGAAAGAAGAGATCGATAACCAAGCCGGCGAGTTAAGCCTCTTGGTGATCTAAACCCCAGCAATACCAACACAACTAGACGTAGGCTTTTACCTTCATCGTAAGGGGCCGAACTAGTATAAAACCTCTCGTGTCCTTTGTCCCGATTAACCCCTTTAACCTTCCTAGTTGCGATGGCCCTATGACTAAGTCCTTTCGCTAGGACATCCGCCGTGACAATTCCACGACAACATCAGATATCCAATTCGAATCACTATGCCCCTCAAGTACCGTCGGGTACCCAGAATAGTGAATTCCATAGTTCGCAGTACCTTGCAAATAACGCATCACTCGCTCAACAGCATGCCAATGCACATCTCCTGGATTGGAAACAAACCGGCTCAGTTTGCACACAACAAATGAGATGTCAGGACGAGTAGCACATGCTAGATACATCAGTGAACCAACCACTTGAGAATATCTCAATTGATCTACAGCCGTGCCTTCAAACTTTTGAATCCGCACACTAGGATCATATGGTGTTGCAGAAACTTTGCAGTCTGAATATCCAAAATGGCTCAAAATCTTCTCAACATAGTGGGATTGCAAAAGTGTAATTCCACCCTCAGAATTTCTCAGTAGCTTGATGTTCAGGATAACATCAGCCACACCCAGGTCCTTCATCTCAAAGTTGTGAGATAGAAAAGACTTGACCTCCTCAATGACCTTGAGGTGGGTCCCAAATATCAGTATGCCATCGACATACAGACACAATATAACTCATTCGCTCCCACCATAGCGATAGTATACACATTTGTCAGCTTCGTTCACAACAAAGCCAGCAGATGTCAGAGTAGTGTTGAACTTCTCATGCCATTGCTTAGGCGCTTGTTTTAGGCCATACAGAGATTTCACTAGCTTACACACCTTTCTTTCCTGACCATTTACTACAAAGCCATCCGGCTGTTGCATGTAAATTTCCTCGTCTAGCTCTTCGTTAAGGAAAGCCGTCTTAACGTCCATCTAATGAACGAGAAGACCATGCGAGGCAGCCAAAGCGAGTAACACTCGAATGGTTGTCAGTCTAGCCACAGGTGAATAAGTGTCAAAGAAATCCTCTTCTTCTTTTTGGGTATAACCCTTGGCCACAAGTCTAGCCTTGTACTTCTCAATAGTCCCATCGGGCCTAAGCTTCCTTTTGAACACCCACTTACATCCTAATGATCGACAACCATAAGGACGATCAGTGATCGCCCATGTCCCGTTAGCCAAGATGAAATGCATCTCACTACGGACCGCATCCTTCCAGTAGTCAGCATCCGGAGATGCATAAGCTTCTGAAATGGAGCTGGGAGTATCATCATCCACGAGGTACACGAGGAAATCATCACCAAAGGACTTTGCAGTCCTCTGTCTCTTGCTCCTAACAAGAGGTTCCTCGTCATCCTCCATGGAACTCTTATCACTTTTATGTTCACAATATTCCATCGGAATAGCAGGTTCAGGAGTCTCATCAGATTCCAGTCTAGAATTGCTTTGCATGTCTCTCATGGGGAAAATATATATCCTCAAAGAATGTAGCATTCATAGACTCTATAATTGTACCGACCTTCTGGTCAGGTACCTCAGATTTCACCACTAGAAATCTATAGCCAACACTATGCTTGGCATACCCAATAAAAACACAGTCCCACGGTCTTTGGTCCCAACTTGCACTTTTTGATTATCGGCACATTGACTTTCGCCAAACAGCCTCAAGTGCACAAGTAAGATAGTGTAGTTCTTTTCTTTTCCCATTGCTCATAGGGAGTAGTCTCATTATCCTTTGTGGGAACTTTATTCAGGACATGACAAGATGTCAATACAGCCTCCCCCCATCATGCCTTGGATAAACCCGATGTATCTAACATGGCGTTAACCAAATCAGTTAGAGTATGGTTTTTTCGTTCGGCAACCCCGTTTGACTAGGGTGAGTAGGGAGGCGTCCTCTCATGAATAATACCATGTTCCGCACAGAATAAATCAAACTCATTAGAAAAGTACTCTCCACCACGATCAGACTGGACTCGTTTTATTTTATTCTCAAGTTGGTTCTCAACTTCAGCCTTATAGACTTTAAAGTAGTGTAGAGCCTCATCCTTAGTATTTAACAAATACACATAGCAGAATCTAGTGGAATCATCAATCAGAGTCATTAAGTATTTCTTTCCACCTTTAGTCAACACACCATTCATCTCACAGAGATCTGAATGTATGAGCTCTAGAGGTGCCAGGTGTCTCTCCTTCGCAGGCTTGTGAGGCTTACGAGGTTGCTTAGCTTGCACACATGCATGGCACTTAGAGACTTTGGCTAAATTGAAACTCGGGATTAAATCCATCTTAGCTAGCCGTGTGATACAACCGAAGTTTATGTGACAAAGACGTGAATGCCAAACCTCAGATTCGTTCATATTAGAATGAATTTGGTTCACGACTTTATTACAGAAATCCTCCAGGGAAAGGCAGAACAAACCACCACAACCATATCCTTTTCCAACAAATAGTCCATACCAAGATATGACTGCTTTGTTAGACTCAAATACTAACTTAAACCCTTCTTTACATAGAAGGGAGCCACTAACGAGATTCTTCTTTATGGCGGGGACATGCTGCACGTTCTTCAGTTGCACGATCTTTCCCGAAGTAAACTTCAGATCTACCATGCCAACACCATGACAGAAGCATGCGAGCCATTCCCCATCAGGACGGAACAATCTCGTGCGACCTGGTAGGAAGAAAACAAAGACACATCAGCACACACATGAATATTGGCCCCAGTGTCAATCCACCAGTCGATGGACTGACAGACTGAAAGTATGGTAAACAGATTACCATACCCGGATGCCGCATCATTGCATGCTCAGAGTGACATTCACAGACTTAGAGTCTTGTGTTGGCTTCTTGCACTTGTTTGTCCAATGTTCATCTGAATCACAAGTAAAGCAGCCATCTCTCTTTTTGTCTTTCTTCTTACCCTTCTTCTTAAAGGTAGTATTCTGCTGGACAGAGTTCTTTCCCTTGAACTTGTGAAAGTTCTTCTGCACCATATTGGCGCTAGAAGAACCCTCTGCCCCTTTCACGGGTGAGTCCTTTGCTCTCGAGTTCTGCTCAACACTGAGGTGACCAATGACATCCTCAACAGAGAATTCAAGTCTCAAGTGCTTGAAAGAAGTAGCAAAGTTCCTCCAACTAGGAGGGAGTTTTGCAATAATGCAACCCGCAACAAACTTGTCCGGTAACTCACACTTCAGGAGCTCCAGCTCCTTAGCAATGCATTGTATCTCATGAGCCTGGTCCAATACAGAACGGTTATCAACCATCCTGTAATCATGGAACTGCTCCATGGCATATAGCTCACTGCCAACATCAGTTGCGCCGAATTTGACTTCGAGCGCATCCCACAAGTTTTTGGCAACGCCCATATGAATATAGGCGTCAACCAACTTGTCTCCAATCACACTCAGAACTGCTCCCAGAAAGATTGTCGCTGCCTCCCTAAACGCCTTCTCCTGTTCGGGAGCAATCGTTTCTGTGAGGGACACACCACCAACCCAGAACACGTTCATCATTGTGAGCCACAAGGTGGTCCTAGTCTGCCAACGCTTAAAATGCGTCCCGGTAAACTTTTCCGGTTTCAAAGTAGCAGCAAAGCCTTGAATCGGAAAGTGCCTAAAATAAGGTTTTTGGATTGTTGGAAATTTTAGCACTTTTCCGATTAGACTTATCCACGAGTTAACAGTAAGCATGGCATAAAAGGTATGCATCTCATAGCGATACCTAAGCATACTAGCACGCACATGACATAGAATCGAACCTTCTATGAGCAGCACATATACGGCTAGCATAAGTACGAGTAAACGAGGGATGAACAGATCATACCCTCCGGTTGGCCAGGCCAACGCGGCGGCTGCAGCAGCAGCCTCGGCGTCGTCCGTGGCCATCTTCTTAGCGGCGGCGTCGTCGGCCATGGTGTCGATGCAGAGGAAGTAGTGGAAGAAGAGGCTAACGGAGTTGGGGACGGATCGGGAGCAGTCGCGTCGAGACGCTCCCCAAAAACCTTATTGCCGTTCTCCCGGGCAGGATCTCGAACGACAGGGTTCCGGAGGCACCTGCTCTTCCGACCAGCCGTGCACGCGGTCGTCGGGATGGGATCGCCGGAGGCAGCACAGAGTGAGGAACAGTAGATGACGGTTAGGTCACGCTAGAGGGAGTGAGTGAACCGAACTTGTTTACTTCACTGGCCAGAGCCTTCTTATATAGTCTGTAAGGAAAAAAAGTCATGGGCCTTGCCGAGGCCCACGACCGAGTCTGCCCACTCCCGGCAAGGGAGTCGTTGTTCCCAGCAAGGGTCGCACTCCCGGCAAGGGAGTCGACGAATACGCGGGTCCCAACAAGGGTCGCACCCCCGGCAAGGGAGTCGACGAATCCCGGCAACGCAAGCCAGCCCACAGTCCAATGTCTTGGACAGTGGCCCACATGTTAGCGACTCGTTAATTAATCCCTGATTAATTAATTCATTCCTGAGCGACAAAAATAAGCTTCGGCTCAGCTCATTCCCGCAACCCGCAACCCGCGGCGTGCGCGCGTCGTAACGAGCGGGCGGCGGCGGAGGAGGAGCGCGCGTGTACCACTCCTCTTCTCAAGCTTCCAATGGCAAGTGGTAGAGCAGCCCTTATAAAGGGGTCTCAACTCTCCTCAACTAGTAAGGTGGGACTAAACTTCCCACCACCTGCCATCTCATACATGGGCCTCAAGATTAACCAGGGATTAGTGTCTTATATGGGCTAAAGCCCATCCATAATCCAACATTAACTACATTGGCTATACATGTTAGCCTTTTATCTATGCTGCCCATGCATGGCATCATACAAAATATTCAAGGGAAGTTCAAATTATCCTTCGGGGCAACATCGAAATGTCTACCACTGAAGTTCTGACAGTCACAGCAGCTCGTGGCAAGATTGACCAGAGGTAGCCGCTGGCCGGTTCAGCACTCCGGCGCCATGTCTACAACAACCCGCCCGCAGACTGCCGCGACGGCTCGCCTAGTCAGTTTGCACGGAGCCGGCTTTCTGGTGTGACACAACGACAGCGGGATGCGGGACTAAGGACCGACGGGCACCACATTCACGGCAGTGGAAGGTGGATTTCATGGACTCCTCGACTCCTGGTAAGTCTCGACATCTCCATGAATCAATCTTTCAATCCAGTATTTCATAGCGAGTTGGGTCAAGATCCAGATCACGGTTGAAATCCAACACCGTTCCCGTTTTCGGCAACTATGCGTTGGAGGGGCTAGTCACGTTCTCTTACTCCTCCGCTTCCCCATGTTGACTTGATACGAAGGCGCGGGGATTCCACAGGCGCCACCACATGGCCTGCCCTCGCATGAGGGCTCCAACACACGCGCCTCACACCACAGTTCCATCCTCCGCTTACTACCGTTCTGACGCGCAGGGGATTCCACCGGCATCACACCATCGTCATGCCTCGCACTGCGGCTTCTCGTGCAACGGCGCCGCAACACACATTGATCAACTGTTCATGTGCCACGTACTCCTTCTCGTCCCAGGCCGTGAGTATAGCATCGTCTTGGTCGGCGGCTTAGTGTCTTCGAGCTCGGCTTTGGCAGTGTGGAGCTAACAACAGAACCATGTACGACACCAATGTTGGCGGAGTAAATGCTGCACCCAATCTCGCTAGAGGGGACGCCCGTCGCTGAACAGTTGCACCAGAAACAACGACACAAAGTCGCCTGCTCGATGTGGGGACACAATCTCGGCTATCCACTCCTGCGGCCCGTGTCAATCCATGCATCGTCTCCTCCTCGTCGTGGTCTTCCCCTGATCACAGCCTCAACTCCCGTCCATCCCTCCACTGGCAACTCCTTCGATCGCTTCCCCCTCATCACCATGTTCCCCGATCATGGCCCCTGGCAGCATCACCTCCCGCTCCTTCCTCCTCGCCATCTTCCCCGTTCATGGCCTCTGGCAGCCCCAACTCCCGCTGCTTCGGTCCAGCCCCCGGGGCGGCACGTTCGCTGCCGTGGCCTGCGGTATACATATATATAGGTCGGAGGATTGATGAAATAAGCCTACACGGCGAAGAATTATAAGCCGTAAGGAATTCCAACTGTGCCGAAATAAAGGGAAAAAAATGATAAAGTAGAGACGAACCATGTAAAATCTCCAGGCACCAAATTTGCATGGACTTCAGATAAAAAAACAATGCATGGACTCCCTAATCCTAATCACCGTTGGACAGAACACATAGTTGCAAAAAGGGGCCTAGATGGGCTAGCAGAAAGTCGTCCAATATTTTTGTACATATCCAAAAATTTTGTAGATCTCTGCTCAAAAAAAATTATGTAGATCTAGTTTTAAATCTCAGCCATTAATCTTTATCATTAAGTAAAATCAACGGATATAAAGGGATGATGTATGGAGAACTATGAAAGCCTCCGTCCTTTAATATTAGGTAAAGATCTGAAATCAAATTTCGTCAACTTTGACCAAATTTATATGACAAAATATCAACATCTACAATACTAAAGATATACAATATGAAAACTAAATTCATGACGCATATAATGATGTTGATTTTGTATTGTGAATGTTGTTATTATTTTCTATAAAGTTGGTCAAATTACGAAGTTTGACTTCAGACAAATCTTATATGCAGAGTAAAAAGGACCGGAGGGAATATTAGTCTTTTAAGGGGTGTAGGAATGTGCTTTTGATACACCTACGGAGGATGGTGTTTGTCAAACGTTGTTGTGTAATAAATATATAGGCCAAAAGCGTTGTCCCAGGCATATTGGAAAACTAGCGACTCACTGGTCTGGTCTGATGGCGGTAAAGAAATATCTATTCCGCTTTGAATCATTCGCGATAAAGGATGGCTCTGAGATATGTTTCTGGGAGGACACGTGGCTAGGAAACACCACTCTTCAAGAACAGTGTCCAGCCTTGTATCGCATTGTACGCGATAAGAATGATACTCTTGCGCATGTGCTCAGTTCCTCCCCGCTGAACGTATCATTTAGGAGGGATTTGATTGGCCTCCGTCTTGCGTCATGGCAACATCTTCTATCCCGTTTGGATACGATAAACTTGACACAAGGGCGGGATGTGTTTTGTTGGAATCTCACTGCATCAGGATCCTTCAGAATTGACTCTATGTACCGTGCACTCTCGCATTCAGAGATTTCCGTGAATAATAATAAACTAATATGCAATTCAAAGATGCCACTGAATTAAGATTTTCATGTGATTTCTTTGAAGAGGCGTTGTGCTAACAAAAGACAACCTTACTCGACGCAACTACCAAGGAAATAAGAAGTGTAGCTTTTGTACTTATGACGAGACAATTAAACACCCCTTCTTTCAGTGCCAGTTTGCGCGTTCTATATGATTAGTCATCCAAATAGCATCCAATATCCGTCCACAAGTGTTACCAATATTTATGGTAGTAGCTTGATGGTATACCAAATACTTTTAGTACGCTAATACAGGTGGGAGGGTCAGCCTTATTATGGTCGCTTTGTCTATGTAGAAATGATTGTGTTATTAATGACAAAACCTCTTCTCCTATGCAGGTTATTAACCGTTGTACGCACTGGCTTCGTATGTGGTCTACGCTACAACGAACGGAGTATCAATCACTGTTCAAGGCACTGTGTATGCGATTGGAGCGGGTGGCCAGGGAGGTTTTTACCCAACATGGATGGCAACATAATCTCCGGATCGGTCCACCTCCTTCGTCGACATTGGCATCGTTTCGGACTCAAATGGCTTTACTGTTGCCAACTTGTTGTTTTTTCTTATATACTTTGTTAGACTGTTCGTTTAAGGCTGTGTGCATCTTAACTATGCAGAGGACGATGTCACTCATTATGCTTTTATATCCACTTGATGCTACATTTTGAGTTAATAAAAATGCCCTTTACCGAGAAAAAATGTAGGTGAAAAGTTAGCTACGGGACATGGAATTCAATTCATTTTTTCTTACGGGAAAGTTCTACTTAGTTTTATTGTGCTTAATTAAATTTTGAATATTTTTGCACATGAAACGGTAATTTGGCCGGTGGTTTAAACAACAAAGTAGTTGTAAACTTTTTACATCATTAATTTTTGGGAGAATGGAACATAGGCAATTGCCCTTCTATTAAAAAGAAGTAACTTCATTGTTGCTAGCTTCATGCGCAAACGACAACTATGTATAGCGGCGGCCAAGCAGATCACCTTTTTTTAACAAGGCAACGAAATGCAATTTATACAATGCAGATCTTGGCACACACACACAATAACACAGCAAGATTATTGACACCTAACGATGTTGTTAGCAACATCATCCATCACGCCTGATCAGACGATCACTTTGTATCGACGTACACTCTCCCTTGCGCCAAAGCCGGCTGGCGACCAACAAGTCTTCCACTCCTGCAGCCATGCACACCTGACGACGACACCATGCTAGGCCGACCGGCTCGCACAAGGCCAACAACACTAGATCTGGACCTACCAACCTCCAACCACCCGCTATCCACCTCGGACACCTCCGGGGCAAATCAAGGACACTACCACCCTCACGGCATCCGGCGTAGGCCGCCGTCTGTGTGCTGGACACCACACCGCCGGACAGGGGGAACCACGTCGATGTGGAAGCCCGCAACCAGACGAGGAGCTCCTCGTTCTGTAATGTTGGAATGCCTATGGAGTGCTGTCCTTGTCGGTCTGCAAGTTTCCACCCACTCCGTGGCGGGGTCCAAGAGGGTTCGGATAATCGGATCGTATTTTTCATAACCATGTAAATAATGTTTTACTAGTTTTTGTTTCTTTCCTAGGCCATCTCCAAGCAGAAATCCACACGCATAGCAGTGTATGCATTGCCACACATCCAACAAACTGGTGCTATCATCTTGTGCAAACCGGCCACTCACATTCCATCGGCTAGAAATTTTCTTCCTGATGCCTTCCATTCACAAAGTCTAAACACTGGCAATGCATGTTCAGTTGTTTGTCAACAACTTTGACCATAGGTTATTCTGTCAGTGCAGCCTAGCTATAGCCTTGCTTGAGAATCAAGTTGAAGTTGAGAACTACACAGTGAAACAGAGTTGTGCATTTGTTTATATATATATATATAGAGAGAGAGAGAGCATAATGCAGGGTGCCCTGGCAAAAACTGGCAACACTAATTACTTCAGTACTAATCAGTAAATTGTGTGTACGATAGCATGGATAGGGGAAGACAATATATGAGCCTTTCGAGGGTGCAGGAACACTCCAGTTTTTCTTCCTTGTGCCTTCTATTTCCAAAGCTGATCATCGATCTTTCCTTGTCTTTAAGCATCAACCTACCACTGTATATCACTTAACGCCTTTTTTGTATAGACTATTCTTGTATGTATCTCATCCCAATATGGAGACGTATCAGCGACCGAGGGCCCCTGCTGGTCCGCGTCGACCACCGCTCCTTGGATAAGACCACCATGTCGGATCCCGTTAGCTAGACTCCGCTTCATCGTCGGCATCCTCCTCCAGCATGGGCTCATGTAGGCAGGCCACGGAGGAGGGGAGGCGACGATGAGGGCGCCGACCGCCGCACGATGCTCCAGCTTGCATCCTGCCTCTAGTCCCAGCCCCCTCCGTGCTCGCTCGTGCTCCGGAGCCGCCGGCGCACTCGTGCTCCGAAGTCGCTGTTGTCGCACTCGTGCTCCGCCGCGGCTGCCGCCTGGCAGCTCTTTCGCATCTTGCCCGTGGTACCGCCCCCCTCCGCGCTCGTTGTGCTTAGAGAGGGGAGGGAGGGGCGGGTTAGGAATCTAGATCGGGATGGGGAAGGGAGCAGCGGGATTGGTGGTGCTAGATGGTGGGCGCGGAGGGCGGGGGCAAGGGGGGAGGGACGGTGGAGGTTGATCTGCCACCCGCCACCACCGTCACGAGGCAAGGCGAGGTGGACGGCGGCCCCGCCGTCGCCGGTGCAAAGAGAGGCCAAGCGCCAAAGGCATGGAGTACGAGAGGAGGCATGTGGCCTTGTTTTCCAACAATGGCGGACCGTTTTTCACTTAGGGACGTGAATGCGAGTAGAATACCAAAAAACAAAAACATTGATGGTGAACTGACAGAACCATCGCGTGCTTTATTAGTAGGTATATATATATAAATATAAAGATTTCATCCTGAGCTGGACCACCAAAGCGCCGGACAAGGGACAGACGCCTCGTCTGCAAAGTGTGGGCCGTGGGCCACCCCTATGTGCTGCGTACGTGTCATGAGGCTCTCGCGGCTGCGTTTAAGGCTCTACTACATTTATGCCGCCAGCCCGCGCCTGTGGAGAAGAACCTTGGCAAATCCTATTTGACGCTTGTTAGCGTCAGAATGTTGTGCTTTCGCTGAGGGAGCCATCGGTTGGGCCGGCCCATGAACGGGATTAGCGTTTACCGTTCGGTGCGTTCGCTGCCGCTTCCTTCTCTATTCCTTGCGTTTTTTTCGTTTTCCTTCTACGATTTTTTCTTCCTGTGTTTTCACTGTTTTGCCCGGTTTTCAGTTGTTTTCTTCCTGTTTTTCTTTTTCTTTTTTTGGTTCAATTTTTCTTTTATGTTTCCTTTTTATTTTCTCTTTATTGTGCATTATATAAAAAGTTCACTGCATATTACAAAAATCTTCATCATATTAAGAAAATATTCATCGTATATTATGAAAGAAGTGCACCTTGCATTCTAAAATTGTTCATTGTGTATTATGAAAATGGTCATAGTATATTATGAAAATGTTCAGCATATATTAAAAAAGTTCATTGTGTATTTAAAATTTGTTCATCATATATAAAAAAATGTTCAGTTGTGTATTTTAAAATTTCCAGTGTTTTTTTAAAAGTTCTCTGTAATTTAAATTTTGTTCAACGCATATTATGAAAATATTTATTTTAAAAAATAACATGTTTTGCCGCTGCCTTTTATACTTTAATACAGGCACTGCAATTTTACCATTGTAGGTAGCTAGCTTGGCTGGTTGGCTCGCTTGGATCCAGAATGAGGTCGGCAGTTCGATCCCAACTTGTGCGCTTCGTTTTCAAATGTTGTGGTTTCTGCTGTCGCCTTTTTGTTTTGTTTTACCTTTCTGGTTCTTTCATGTTCCTTCTGTTTTTTCCTGGTTTTATCTTTATCTTTCTATTTCTCTTTCTTTTTTCCTTTTCTTTTTCGTTCATTAATACTTTAAGGACATGTTCTATCATGTACGTTTTGCATTAATACTTTAATATGATGAACAATTTGTGTTTCCCTGTTTATTTTTACTTTTATTCTCTTTTAGTGTATTATATAAGAGTTCATCATGTATTGCAAAACTGTTCATAATATATTTGTTAAAAGTACCTTAAGAAAATGTTCATTGTGTATTTTAAAAAAATTAAACGCATATTATAAAATGTTCAATGTGTATATTTAAATTGTTTAGTCTATATCACAAAAATGTTCAATGTGTATATTCAAATTGTTCAGTGTATATCAAAAAAATGTTCAATGTTTATTTTCAATTTGTTCAGTGTATATAAAAAAAAGTTCAATGTGTTTATTCAAATTGTTCATCATATGTCAGAAAATGTTCAATGTGTATTTAAGGAATGTTCATTGTATATCACGTAAATGTTCAATGTATACTAAAAATGTTCAATGGTTGATTTTTTTCTTTTTTGGTTGGGAACTGTCAGCACATTTAGTTCTTAAAGAATGCACGTAGAACACTAATTATTATGACGCAGTATCTCAGGTGGAAAGATTCTGTAACAATCTAGCGTAGGGTTATGAGTTGGAATCCTTTGACACAGCGTAGTTTTTTGGGATTTTTTAGTAACTGCCTCGCTGTGACGCCAGTGAGTGGGCCGGCCCATTCAGATCGCGCCCTGCGCGGAAGGTCGTGTTTTTGACGCCCACGAGCGTCAGCTAGGAGCTCCCAAGAACCTTCCTCCTGCCTTCCTTGGAGGATGAGTCGACTAGGGCCGCAGTTTGTGTCTTTTGTTAAGTACTCCCTCCGTTCTGAATTATTTGTCTTGGATTTGTCTAGATACGAAGGTATCTAGCACGAAAATGAGTCTAGATACATCCGTATCTAGACAAATCCAAGACAAGTACTTCCTCCGTAAATTAATATAAGAACGTTTAGAGAGTAATTCGGAACGGAGGGAGTATATGCCAGTTCATCCATGATTGCACGCCCGCGATGGCCGATCATCCAGTCCTGCACCGATCCATTTTTTCAGGGACTCACGGACCCAACGGCAAGTGTCCAGGCCACTATCCGCTACCGACAGCGGCGCTCAGGGGGTAGTTCACAATATAGTTTACTTGTTTAGTTATTCGACTAGGTCCAAACTAAAATTTGCACTCATATTGTAGTGAATTTTTACAAGGCTGGGCGGGCAGTTGCTCAGTTTTGCTCGACCGTGGCTCCACCACTGCATACTAGTGTACCCCAAGGCATTGCTCGCACGACCTGATCATGTACAAACCACCACACGCCTTTCAAGCTCTGAAATTTTTCATCCCGGTGCCTTCTATTTCCAAAGCTGATCATCGATCTTTCCTTGTCTTTAAGCATCAGCCTATGATTGTATATCACTTAACCCCCCTTTTGCATAGATTGTTCTTGTATGTATCTCATCCCAATCTGTATGGACGAAACTTGAGAAGTGAATAAGAGGGGTGGATGTGTTTATATATAGACCAGCATGCATGGTCGCCAAACAAAAAGAGCAAATGAGCTAGCTACTTCTTATTATGACACAATCCAATTCTTACCATGCTGAGGTACTGGTCCAATTATGGCACTCCTACGGGGTTAGCCACCTCATCATGGAACATGATAAGGATTGAATTGTGTCATGAATTTGACGAGTACATCACGTTATGAACTATGGATAGACATGGGTGCTAGCCAGTTTCTCCTTGTCGACTAAGATACAAACTCAATTTGGTGAGGCATGTGTCCTCGAGGTTAGTATTTCAAAAGTAAGGAGTCTGTACACGGCGATAGTTCCAGTACCACGGACGAGTGGCATCGCTGCGTTTGCAGCAAAGTACCAGCATCCAGATGATGGTCGTAGAATGGCTAATGATGGTTTTTTTTTTCTTCTCGTGCGTGGGCATTGGCCTATGCACTAGGAGGCTCCCGATACTAGTGGCAGAGTCAATAGTTGTTTGGGCAGGGACGCATCGACAACCCATCAAGCACAGCGACATCCCGCTTTGTTCGCATGGAGGACCATGGGGCAGCCCCATGGATTTGCAAGTCGGCTCGCGTCAGAGTGGAGTGGCGGTGGTTAGATCTGCACCACGACATGGGCGACCCCCTCATGCCTATGGAGGTCGTCCGAGGTAGAAGGACGTTCCACCCATCCACTAGTGTCTCTTTGCATCACAGGGAGTACATGCCGGTTCCACTAGCTGAAGACATGTCTTCAAGATGATAATTGGACTAGTACGTCATGTCCGGGGTAAAAACTCTTGTCCTGGCCTTTATTGGTTGGGCTCAGTAGCGGTGAATCTGCACCATTCGTTATTGAAGGCGTTGTCTTGTTGTTGATAGGCTAACCTTCACTATTTAGTGTCGGCAACCTGGATGAAATTTCTTGTCTTAGCCTGGTCGGACATGACGATGGCAACACGAGTACGTTCATCCTACTTGAAGGCGCTGTTGTGGAAGAAGACGACTTGGTTATTGATGTTATAATTATATCTTGTAATGGTTTCAACCTCCTGTTCTAAAAAATATATCTTGCCTGATGAACGGTGCGCAAGACTACCGTACTGAAAAAACAATACTTCTGCGCGATATTGCCTATATATATAACGCATATGTCCATTTTTTGTTTCGTGCTTCACTTTAGGCTAAACCAAAAATGTGCATATGTCATACAGAGAAAATAAATCTATGCACAAGGGGTGTCTTTGGCCCAGAAGTTTATTAGTGCGCGTGATATTTCGCGTGAGTGTGCATGTGTGACTGGCGAAATCCAGCAATTTGTATCAGAGAATGCTAGGCTTATGATTTGAAGTTACTCTTGATGTTGATGAGACGACCCTTACTAACGCACATGATGAAGACGGTGAGCATGTTATCGTCAGCAAGGTGGTGGTCATTGTCGGCAGAAGTGTGTCAGGATCATCTCCATGGGAGGTAGATACATCGAGGTGTCATGTGTGTCAGTGTGTGCATATATGTTTATGTGCATGCATGTCTTAATCGAAGTCGTGATGTATGTGAGTCGTCTCTCTGAGGTTTCAATGATGTTGAGCACGTCACCATCGATGGATGTCTGGCCGGTGAGGTGTATCATCGTGAGTGAAGAATGTGTGCAAAGACAAATTTATACCTACAGATATAGTACACTTAGTAAGATTCCAAAGATGTAAGAGTTTTCATATACTCTTATAAACATAAGTTACCATAATGAATATTTGTTGTAACTGGTTGAGAGGAGTTCTCTCCAAACTTATAGGCGCAAATACGTGTCGGTGTTTGTCCATTAGTGTTGGAAATATGAAATTGCCATAATGTCTTAGTCTTTAGTACATCAAAAATTCTTAGAGATTACTAGTGATTGCCACTCCTACATTTGACACATCAATTATACGCCAAACTGATCATCTTTTGACACACTCACTAATCACAAGAATCTGCGACGAATGATCTCCTTCCACGTACTTTTCTATGCCACCATGTATGTATTGCACAAAACCAGGCTCTTTGTCACAAAATGACGGCACACCTTCATGTTGGCTAATATTCTCATCCCGACACCTCCTGTTCTCAAAGGCTCTACAACACGGGATGTTCTTGTGTCTCATCACTATTAATGTACCTTAATTATTCATCAGTCAAAAAGTGAGGGTGAGCTAAGAGTGAGGAGAGGTGACGAGCCTGCATATGTTTGGTGTCTTGACAAAAGGACGTGTTAGCTGGTAGTATAACACAAAGGAGCCAGCACCCACCGCCTCACAATTCACTTGAATGAAAATATAAAACATAGGACATTGTGTCCTCAAACATTCATATTTTTACAGGTAAGGACATCGTATTTCTTTAATAGGGGATGCGTGGAAAGATTAGGTCAAGTCATTACTCATACTACTATCCTGAGTTACGAACCATATATAAATTACAAAAAATGTCAACGTGTTTGTGTACTCTAAACCACACAATCCCATCTTTTATATGCCTTGTATGTGTTCCTACACTATACCTAGCCGAACTCCTAAACCTTATAGCGGAGTAGAAAAATTACTCCTCATCCCCGCAGACGCCTGAATATACCCGTCCTTCACCCGGCCAAGTAAACTGGGCAGCCACTTTTCGACCCCAATACCCCCACACCGCATCACCGCCGGCGCACCTGCCGGTGACTAACCACTAGCTCCACCGCTACATGGCCGCCTCCCTTGGCCCTTTCTGCCTTTCTGCACGAGTCTGAGCCGTTCGCCGGAACCCGCCTCATCTTCTTCCTCATTAGCTACTCCGCATCTCACCGTGATTCCGCACCTTTGTTGGTCATCCCCACGGCTCACCGCCCGCTTGTTTGGTCTCAACGCCGCCGGGTACACCTCCACCGCCTTGCAAGTATTCGACGGTTTGCCTAGGTGATTTTTTAGGTGTTTTGGTCTTGTTTTGTTTTGTCCCTTTGAACTAAACCGAGTCGTTTCAATTGAAGATGAAGAGGGTGAGAGAGATGATCTTCGAGGACTCATCATCATCAAAGGAGAAAAAAGGTGACGGTGACTTTGAAATTGTCGTCGGCATGATCTTCAATGATGATATTCGGTGGCCAAGGAGAGGATCATAGTTTGGCCGGATACAACTCAACCGTGATAGAGCGGAGGCCATGCCAAGATTATGGTAGATTTTTTTAACCCTAATCCGACCTATGTGGAAAAGTATTTTCGTGCCACTTTTCGGATGCACACAAGTCTGGTTCTCACCTTTGCAAAAGCCGTGGAGAAGTATGATGACTGGCTCAAGATCAAAGGATGCATGCAGAGATATAAGTGTGAGCCAAAGCACGATTCTAATAGGATCTTGGAATTCCTCGAAGCGCATCGGAGGATCGAGAACCGACAAGTTCATACGCAGGTCCAACATAATCCTGTTGAGCATCAGTGGCATCTCCATAGCACTTCATAGTCATGCTTTTATTGTGTTATTTACTTCATTTGAACCATGTGGTTTGTTTGAAGTTGAATAATTTGGTTTGTAAACTATGAATTTGTAATATTCGTGAATTGTATGAACATTAATTATTATGTTTGGTTTTATATGTGTGCTAATATGTAGTTAACATGTAATTGTAAATAGAATAATTTGGCAAAAACAAAATTTTACTCCATTAAGTTTAGGGGATCGGATAGAAATGACCAAACCATAGAGGAGTAAATTTACCCCAATGATGTTTACTCAGCCGTTTACTTCTGTATTTTTAAGGGGATCGGCTACACATGCCCTAAGCCCTTGGGATAGTGATCTTCAGCTGTAGTTTGTACATTATAATCGTTCCTTTTAGGGTTTTCTGTTCTTTGACTTTAAATGTACTCTCCCCTAATTAAATGAAAGGAGCTCGATGTCTGCACTAAAAGTAGTGTGAATGACCACGCGGCAGTGTTGTTCAGTTCTCCTTCTAACTGCAAACTGCTCAGTACGGCGCCATCGAGTAGAACATGTACCGGCAGTAGGCTATACGCATAGCGTTGCACGCCTAAGCATGCCTTCCATAGTTCCATTCAGCGAGGCATGTTAGTTGGTTGTCGACAACTTTGGCAATAGGTTGTTCTATGAGTGTGGCCTATCTATAGTCTTGATTGAATTAGCAGAATCAAGAATCAAGTTGAAGTTGAGCACTAGAGTGAAACATAGTTCTTTTTCGAAAAAGAGTGAAACATAGTTGTGCATGCGTATATATAGAACTCCATGCACCATGGCCTGAAAAAAGAGGCAACATTAATTACTAATCATTATACTATAGGCATATAATAGCATCGATAGAGCAAACCTCTCCTATACGTATGATCTATATTCCACTAGCATCTACTCAACCAAAGGGCGCTTCTCTGTGAATTTTCTCTATTTCCATCAAAATTAGGTAACTTGTGGAATAACCCTCTGAATTGTGTCGGGGTGATGGTTCACAGTCAGGTAACGCTGCTTAACATGGTTTGGATTTCCAAGGTCGGAGAGAAATGATTCAATATGTTTAGCTAGCTTGCTCCGGTCAACATGTGGACGCAAGACGCGCCACCTTGCATAACCGCGGACGCAAGACGCCAGCCTGATGTAAGAACACTCCGGTTATACGATCGAAACTTTATTCCTGATGTCTTCCGTTCATAAAGCTTAAGCACTGGCAATGCTTGTTGACGTATTTGTCAACGACGTTGGCAATATATACTTGTTCTATGAGTGTGGCCTAGCTATAGGGCCTGTTCTGAAGTCCTCCCACTCCACACTTCACAAACTCCTCCTGCGGAGCTGAGCGAACGAAATAATAGCAAGAAGCTAGCTTCAGGAAGTTGTGGTCGATCCTAGTGCAAAAATCTAGAGCGAGGCCAGCCCAGCTTCACAAAAATGAGAATCCTGAGTTCACCCATATTACAGCCGAAATGCCACCGCCAAGTATAACGTTTCGCG
The DNA here is from genome assembly GCF_018294505.1 of Triticum aestivum. NCBI lineage: Eukaryota > Viridiplantae > Streptophyta > Magnoliopsida > Poales > Poaceae > Triticum > Triticum aestivum. Next base: position 609,318,926 of record NC_057806.1, on the reverse strand, counting down.
CAGCCACACGAAAGAAAATGATTCATCCCCTCGAGAGCCAACTGTCGCTACGAACAGGTACCACGTCGCTTTTGCCAAAAAAGATACGTCCGTCCCGTGGGTGACGGTTAGGTTTTCCTCGGGCGATCAGGAGGCGATCTCCTTCTAGGTTTTTTGTGCCCGTGCCGCCGCCGGAACCCAAACCTTGTAGATCAATTTGAGTCCAGATCTGTTTTCTCCTCCTTTCCCACACCAAAGGCCTTTCGTGTGATCTAGGGCGCACGATCATACCCCACATTTTCTGCCCTGGATTTTGGTGCGAGGGCTCGTGCTCAGATTGGAGTCCTTGAGTAGGATGGATCGTGTGGAGGGGCTGATGAAGAGCTTGAAGTTGTCGGAGATGGAGAGCAAGGGGAGGAAGATCGTTTGGGGAGAAGGGAACAAGGTGGGAATGGTGGAACCGCAGGCGATTGCTAAACTCATGTCCGACAAGCCGGCGTACGCGAAAGGCCTGGCGAACGCACTGGCCAGGGTCTGGTGCCCTCTGAAGGGATTGGATTGCAAAGACATGGGTGAGAACACGTTTCTGTTCACCTTCCATCAACCAGTGGGGAAAAGGAAGGCTTTGGAGGATGGTCCATGGGAGTTCGGAAAGTGTCTCCTGGTTGTGGAGGATTTTGTACCTAGCAAAACCCTAAAGGAGTATGAATTTCGTTGGGTACCAGTGTGGGTCAGGATCTTTAATCTACCACTTGGCATGATGTGTTGTGAGGCGGGGGAAGCGATTGGTGGGTTCATGGGGGAGACGTTGGAAGTAGATGTTGGACCTGATGGGATGGCCGCAGGAAGCTTCTTAAGAGTCAAAGTCAGGATTGACATTTAGCAACCTCTAATGCGAGGGTTCACTAGGGAGGAAGGCAAGGAGGAGAAGAAGAGAAGGATTGCTGAGCCAGGTGGGGGAAGAGAAGTGGATCTTTGGTGTAGGTTTGAGTACGAATTTCTGCCCGATTTTTGTTATACCTGTGGGAGGCTGGGGCATGTGAACAATGAGTGTAGTTCATAGCTGAAGAAGGGGGAGGTGGCCCAATACGGTGCATGGATGAAGGCTTTCATACCTAAGAGAGTCCCGGAAGGAAATCGGGGCTCATGGGCATATAACAGAAGCTATGGAGGGAGCAGGAGCGGAGGGAGTGGGAGGAGTTTCAGTGGGGGAGGACACAGGAGCTTATCTGGGAGCGATAGCGATTCTTGGCAGAAAAATAACAACCTGACGATCAAAGACAAGGGAGATAAGAAGGGGGTTGAGCAAGAAGTAACTAGCCTGCTCAAGTCCACTCCGCCGATGACTATAGAGAATGCCAGGGATGGTGGAATCAGGAAGAAACTCTCTTATGAGAATACGTCAAATGTAACAAGTCATAGAGGGAGTGAAGTAGTGGTTGCAGAGGCGGGCAAAGCAGATACGGTCATGACTGAAAAAGAAAAAGTAGCTAGTGGGGCGAAGGAGGGAGAGGTGTGTGTGGGAGAGGGGAGAAGTGAGGGGCTGGTCCATAGTTCACAAAAGGAGGAGCAGGTAAAGAAGCAAATGTCCAGATTTAAGAGGAGGAAAAGGGAGGAGGGGATAGGTAACCAGCAGGGTCTTGGTGTGGTCGTAGGAGAGAAGAGGCAAGGGATGGACATGGATGTTGTCGAGGAGGAGGAAGATAGTCAGAAGAGGGCTCGAACAGAGGAGAAGATGACTCAAAACCATGAGGCGGGGCTGTCGGAACAGCTCCGCAAGCAGAAATGAAAATTATAGCATGGAACTGTTGGGGGCTTGGGAACCCCGCGCCAGTTCGAAGCCTTTTGGAATTACAGAAGGCAGAAGATCCTGATGTGCTCTTTCTCTCTGAAACTAAAAGCTATGAGAGGGAGATGGAGCATTTGAGGTGGAATCTTGGTATGCCAAACATGGTGGTGAAAGATCCGGAAGGTCGTCGGGGAGGACTCGCTCTCTTTTGGCGAAGGGGAGTGGATGTACGACTACGGTGGAAGGATAAATACTTTATAGATGCGGTGGTGATGGAGGAAAATGGAGTGCAGTGGCGGTTGACGGGCTTGTATGGGGAGTCCAAAGCGGGGGAGAAAGGAAATACGTGGAAGGCATTGAAGTCATTGAAGGGGTAGCTGAACCTACCATGGCTATGTTTGGGTGATTTTAACGAAATCCTATTTGCAAATGAGAAGGAAGGAGGGACGGCTTGAGCCCAGGGGTGTATGGATGCTTTTCGTGCCACACTGGAGTTGTGCGGGCTCGAGGATTTAGGATTTGAAGGAGATCCCTATACGTGGCGTAACAATTGGCATGATGTTGAAGGGTATACAAGGGAGAGGCTGGATCGGGCAGTGGCATGCAATAACTGGCGCGGGTTGTTCCCTCTGTATAAAGTAATAAACGGGGATCCTCGTCACTCTGACCACAGGCCGATTACAGTTCTGGTGGATGGCATGCAGCAGGAGGGAGAAGGTGCTAAAGGTGATGGGTGTTTTAGGTTTGAGGCAAGATGGTTGATGGAGGAGGAGTGTGCTCGGGTGGTGGAAGAGGCATGGAATGCAGCATTTGTAGAGGGGGATGCTTCTGTTAAGGATAGACTGGCTAAGGTGGGGGGAGAACTCACAAAGTGGGATCGAGAGGTGTTGGGTGAGCTAAAAGGAAGGATTAAGAAGGCAAAAAAGGAGCTTGAGAACTGTCGGCGTGGCTGTATTCGTCAACATAAAATAACCCAGGAGCATCTTCTTCGACTTAAGCTCAGCAGGCTGGAGGATCAGTACAATCTATATTGGAGGCAGAGGGCGCATGTTAATTGGTTGGAGAAGGGAGATAAAAATACAGACTTTTTCCACACCCATGCAAATGAGAGGAAGAGGGTGTTGGGTTTCGTAGTAATTTCAAAAATTTTCCTACGCACACGCAAGATCATGTGATGCATAGCAACGAGAGAGGAGAGTGTTGTCTACGTACCCACGCAGACCGACTGCGGAAGCGTTGACGCACCATAGAGGAAGTAGTCGTACGTCTTCACGATCCAACCGATCAAGTACCGAAACTACGGCACCTCCGAGTTCGAGCACACGTTCAGCTCGATGACGATACCCGGACTCCGATCCAGCAAAGTGTCGGGGAAGAGTTCCGTCAGCACGACGGTGTGGTGACGATCTTGATGTACTACAGCAGCAGGGCTTCGCCTAAACTCCGCTACAGTATTATCGAGGAATATGGTGGCTGGGGGCACCGCACACGGCTAAGGAATAGATCACGTGGATCAACTTGTGTGTTCTAGGGTGCCTCTACCTCAGTATATAAAGGACCAAAGGGGGGAGGCTGGCCGGCCACAAGGGGTGCGCCAGGAGAGTCCTACTCCCTCTGGGAGTAGGATTCCCCCCAATCCTAGTTGGAATAGGATTCGCGGAGGGGGGAAAGAGAAGGAGGGGGCCGGCCACCTCTCCTAGTCCTAATAGGACTAGGGGAAGGGGGAGGCGCACAGCCCATGTAGGGCTGCCTCTTCACTTTTCCACTAAGGCCCATCATGGCCCATTTAGCTCCCGAGGGGTTCCGGTAACCTTCCCGGTACTTCGGTAAAATCCCGATTTCACCCGGAACACTTCTGATATCCAAACATAGGCTTCCAATATATCAATCTTTATGTCTCGACCATTTCGAGACTCCTCGTCATGTCCGTGATCACATCCGGGACTCCGAACAACCTTCGGTACATCAAAATGCATAAACTCATAATATAACTGTCATCGTAACCTTAAGCGTGCGGACCCTACGGGTTCGAGAACAATGTAGACATGACCGAGACACGTCTCCAGTCAATAACCAATAGCGGGACCTGGATGCCCATATTGGATCCTACATATTCTATGAAGATCTTTATCGGTCAGACCGCATAACAACATACGTTGTTCCCTTTGTCATCGGTATGTTACTTGCCCGAGATTCGATCGTCGGTATTCCAATACCTAGTTCAATCTCGTTACCGGCAAGTCTCTTTACTCGTTCCGTAATACATCATCTCGCAACTAACTCATTAGTTGCAATGCTTGCAAGGCTTATGTGATGTGCATTACCGAGAGGGCCCAGAGATACCTCTCCGACAATCGGAGTGACAAATCCTAATCTCAAAATACGCCAACCCAACATGTACCTTTGGAGACACCTGTAATGCTCCTTTATAATCACCCAGTTACGTTGTGACGTTTGGTAGCACCCAAAGTGTTCCTCCGGAAAACGGGAGTTGCATAATCTCATAGTCATAGGAACATGTATATGTCATGAAGAAAGCAATAGCAACATACTAAACGATCGGGTGCTAAGCTAATGGAATGGGTCACGTCAATCAGATCATTCAACTAATGATGTGACCTCGTTAATCAAATAGCAACACTTTGTTCATGGTTAGGAAACATAACCATCTTTGATCAACAAGCTAGTCAAGTAGAGGCATACTAGTGACACTAAGTTTGTCTATGTATTCACACATGTATTATGTTTCCGGTTAATACAATTCTAGCATGAATAATAAACATTTATCATGATATAAGGAAATAAATAATAACTTTATTATTGCCTCTAGGGAATATTTCCTTTAGTCTCCCACTTGCACTAGAGTCAATAATCTAGATTACACAGTAATGATTCTAACACCCATGGAGCCTTGGTGCTGATCATGTTTTGCTCGTGGAAGAGACTTAGTCAATGGGTCTGCAACATTCAGGTCCGTATGTATCTTGCAAATCTCTATGTCTCCCACCTGGACTAGATCCCAGATGGAATTGAAGCGTCTCTTGATGTGCTTGGTTCTCTTGTGAAATCTGGATTCCTTTGGCAAGGCAATTGCACCAGTATTGTCACAAAAGATTTTCATTGGACCCGATGCACTAGGTATGACACCTAGATTGGATATGAACTCCTTCATCCAGACTCCTTCATTTGCTGCTTCCGAAGCAGCTATGTACTCCGCTTCACATGTAGATCCCGCTACGACGCTTTGTTTAGAACTGCACCAACTGACAGCTCCACCGTTTAATGTAAACACGTATCCGGTTTGCGATTTAGAATCGTCCGGATCAGTGTCAAAGCTTGCATCAACGTAACCATTTACGACGAGCTCTTTGTCACCTCCATATACGAGAAGCATATCCTTAGTCCTTTTCAGGTATTTCAGGATGTTCTTGACCGTTGTCCAGTGATCCACTCCTGAATTACTTTGGTACCTCCCTGCTAGACTTATAGCAAGGCACACATCAGGTCTGGTACACAGCATTGCATACATGATAGATCCTATCGCTGATGCATAGGGAACATCTTTCATATTCTCTCTATCTTCTGCAGTGGTCGGGCATTGAGTCTTACTCAATTTCACACCTTGTAACACAGGCAAGAATCCTTTCTTTGCTTGATCCATTTTGAACTTCTTCAAAATTTTGTCAAGGTATGTTGTTTGTGAAAGTCCAGTTAAGCGTCTTGATCTATCTCTATAGATCTTAATGCCTAATATGTAAGCAGCTTCATCGAAGTCTTTCATTGAAAAACTCTTATTCAAGTATCCCTTTATGCTATCCAGAAATTCTATATCATTTCCAATCAATAATATGTCATCCACATATAATATCAGAAATGCTACAGAGCTCCCACTCACTTTCTTGTAAATACAGGCTTCTCCAAAAGTCTGTATAAAACCAAATGCTTTGATCACACTATCAAAATGTTTATTCCAACTCCGAGAGGCTTGCACCAGTCCATAAATGGATCACTGGAGCTTGCACACTTTGTTAGCTCCCTTTGGATCGACAAAACCTTCTGGTTGCATCATATACAACTCTTCTTCCAGAAATCCATTCAGGAATGCAGTTTTGACATCCATCTGCCAAATTTCATAATCATAAAATGCGGCAATTGCTAACATGATTCGGACAGACTTAAGCATCACTACGGGTGAGAAGGTCTCATCGTAGTCAATCCCTTGAACTTGCCGAAAACCTTTTGCGACAAGTCGAGCTTTGTAGACAGTAATATTACCGTCAGCGTCAGTCTTCTTCTTGAAGATCCATTTATTCTCAATTGCTTGCCGATCATCGGGCAAGTCAACCAAAGTCCATACTTTGTTCTCAGACATGGATCCCATCTCAGATTTCATGGCTTCAAGCCACTTTGCGGAATCTGGGCTCACCATTGCTTCTTCATAGTTCGTAGGTTCATCATGATCAAGCATCATGACTTCCAGAACGGGATTACCATACCACTCTGGTGCGGATCTTACTCTGGTTGATCTACGAGGTTCAGTAGTATCTTGTTCTGAAGTTTCATGATCATTATCATTAACTTCCTCACTAACTGGTGTAGGTGTCACAGGAATAGTTTTCTGTGATGTACTACTTTCCAATAATGGAGCAGGTACAGTTACCTCGTCAAGTTCTACTTTCCTCCCACTCACTTCTTTCGAGAGAAACTCCTGCTCTAAAAAGTTTCCGAATTTAGCAACAAAAGTCTTGCCTTCGGATCTGTGATAGAAGGTGTATCCAATAGTTTCCTTTGGATATCCTACGAAGACACATTTCTCCGATTTGGGTTCGAGCTTATCAGGTTGAAGCTTTTTCACATAAGCATCGCAGCCCCAAACTTTTAGAAACGACAACTTTGGTTTCTTGCCAAACCACAGTTCATAAGGCGTCGTCTCAACGGATTTTGATGGTGCCCTATTTAACGTGAATGCGGCCGTCTCTAGAGCGTATCCCCAAAACGATAGCGGTAAATCAGTAAGAGACATCATAGATCGCACCCTATCTAGTAAAGTACGATTACGACGTTCGGACACACCATTACGCTGAGGTGTTCCGGGTGGCGTGAGTTGCGAAACTATTCCACAATTTTTCAAATGTACACCGAACTCGTAACTCAAATATTCTCCTCCACGATCAGATCGTAGAAACTTTATTTTCTTGTTACGATGATTTTCAACTTCACTCTGAAATTCTTTGAACTTTTCAAATGTTTCAGACTTATGTTTCATTAAGTAGATATACCCATATCTGCTTAAATCATCTGTGAAGGTGAGAAAATAACGATATCCGCCACGAGCCTCAATATTCATCGGACCACATACATCTGTATGTATGATTTCCAACAAATCTGTTGATCTCTCCATAGTACCGGAGAATGGTGTTTTGGTCATCTTGCCTAAGAGGCACGGTTCGCAAGTACCAAGTGATTCATAATCAAGTGGTTCCAAAAGTCCATCAGTATGAAGTTTCTTCATGCGCTTTACACCAATATGACCTAAACGGCAGTGCCACAAATAAGTTGCACTATCATTATCAACTCTGCATCTTTTGGCTTCAACATTATGAATACGTGTATTACTACTATCGAGATTCAATAAGAATAGACCACTCTTTAAGAGTGCATGCCCATAAAAGATATTACTCATATAAATAGAACAACCATTATTCTCTGATTTAAATGAATAACCGTCTTGCATTAAACAAGATCCAGATATAATGTTCATGCTCAACGCTGGCACCAAATAACAATTATTTAGGTCTAATATTAATCCCAAAGGTAGATGTAGAGGTAGCATGCCGACCGCGATTACATCGACTTTGGAACCGTTTCCCACGCGCATCGTCACCTCGTCCTTAGCCAATCTTCGCTTAATCCGTAGCCCCTGTTTCGAGTTGCAAATATTAGCAACAGAACCAATATCAAATACCCAGGTGCTACTGCGAGCATTAGTAAGGTACACATCAATAACATGTATATCATATATACCTTTGTTCACCTTGCCATCCTTCTTATCCGCCAAATACTTGGGGCAGTTCCGCTTCTAGTGACCAGTCTTCTTGCAGTAGAAGCACTCAGTTTCAGGTTTAGGTCCAGACTTGGGTTTCTTCTCTTGAGCAGCAACTGGCTTGCCGTTCTTTTTGAAGTTCCCCTTCTTCTTTCCTTTGCCCTTTTTCTTGAAACTAGTGGTCTTGTTGACCATCAACACTTGATGCTCCTTCTTGATTTCTACCTCCGCAGCTTTCAGCATCGCGAAGAGCTCGGGAATAGTCTTGTTCATCCCTTGCATATTATAGTTCATCACGAAGCTCTTGTAGCTTGGTGGCAGTGATTGAAGAATCCTGTCAATGACGCAATCATCTGGAAGATTAACTCCCAATTGAATCAAGTGATTATTATACCCAGACATTTTGAGTATATGCTCACTGACAGAACTGTTCTCCTCCATCTTTGTGACGCCCCCGATTCAATCGTACACTAATCATGCACGCAAATGTGTACGATCAAGATCAGGGACTCACGGGAAGATATCACAACACAACTCTAAAACATAAATTAGTCATACAAGCATCATAATACAAGCCAGGGGCCTCGAGGGCTCGAATACAAGTGCTCGATCATAGACGAGTCAACGGAAGCAACAATATCTGAGTACAGACATAAGTTAAACAAGTTGCCATAAGATGGCTAGCACAAACTGGGATACAGATCGAAAGAGGCGCAGGCCTCCTGCCTGGGATCCTCCTAACTACTCTTGGTCGTCGTCAGCGGCCTGCACGTAGTAGTAGGCACCTCCAGTGTAGTAGTCGTCGTCGACGGTGGCGTCTGGCTCCAGGGCTCCAACATCTGGTTGCGACAACCAGGTAGAAGGGAAAGGGGGAAAAGAGGGAGAAAAGCAACCGTGAGTACTCATCCAAAGTACTCGCAAGCAAGGAGCTACACTACATATGCATGGGTATATGTGTAAAGGGCCATATCAGTGGACTGAACTGCAGAATGCCAGAATAAGAGGGGGGATAGCTAATCCTGTCGAAGACTACGCTTCTGGCAGCCTCCGTCTTGCAGCATGTAGAAGAGAATAGATTGAAGTCCTCCAAGTAGCATCTCCAAGTAGCAAGTAGCATCTCCAGGTAGCATCTCCAAGTAGCATCCCCAAGTAGCATCTCCAGTAGCATCGCATAGCATAATCCTACCCGGCGATCCTCCCCTCATCGCCCTGTGGAAAAGCGATCACCGGGTTGTCTGTGGAACTTGGAAGGGTGTGTTTTATTAAGTATCCGGTTCTAGTTGTCATAAGGTCAAGGTACAATTCCAAGTCGCCCTGAGCACACCTACACGTTGCGTGGGCGGCCGAAAGCAGACCTAGCCTAGTGGCGTTCCAGTCCAATTCGGCGCGCGCCGCTCAGTCGCTGACGTCACGAAGTGCTTCGGCTGATACCATGACGCCGGGATACCCATAACTACTCCCGCGTAGATGGTTAGTGCGTATAGGCTCGTAGCCAACTCAGATCAAATACCAAGATCTCGTTAAGCGTGTTAAATATCCGCGAACGCCGAACAGGGCCAGGCCCACCTCTCTCCTAGGCGGTCTCAACCTGCCCTGTCGCTCGGCCACAAAGATCCACTCGCGGGTGCTCCACCAGCCGACCCGTCTTTGGTCACCACATGTATCATGTATAAAGTATATAGTATATACCCGTGATCACCTCCCGAGTGATCACGGCCCGATAGTATAGCACGGCAGACGGACAAGAATGTTGGGCCACAGATGAATATACTAGCATCCTATACTAAGCATATAGGATTACAGGTAAAGGTAACAACAGTAGTAACAAGGCCAGGCTATGCATCAGAATAGGTATAACAGAAAGCAGTAACATGCTACACTACTCTAATGCAAGCAGTATAGAGTAGAATAGGCGATATCTGGTGATCAAGGGGGGGGGGGCTTGCCTGGTTGCTCTGGCAAGAGAGAGGGGTCGTCAACTCCGTAGTCGAACTGGGCAGCAGCAGCGTTGGTCTCGTAGTCTACCGGAGAGAAGAGGGGGAAGAAACAATGAATACCATGTAAACAGATGCATATTGATGCATGACATGACAAGTAACGATGCTAGGCGTGCCCAAATGTGGTATTGAGGTGATGCCGGTTAAGGGGGGAAACATCCGGGAAAATATCCTCGGGGTTTCGTGTTTTCGGGCAGCGGAGCCGAAGGGGGAAAGTTGCGAGTTCGATAGGTTAGGGGTGTGTGGCAGACGAACGAACTGTGTATCCGGATACATCTCGTCGTTCTGAGCAACTTTCATGTTGAAAATATTTTAATCCGAGTTACGGATTAAAAGATATGATTTTCTAAAGATTTTATTAATTTCTGGAATTTAATTAATTAATTAATTAATTCGAAAAATGGATTTATGACGTCAGCATGATGTCATGCTGACGTCAGCAGTCAACAGAGTTGACTTGGTCAACCTGACATGTGGGTCCAGGGGGACCCACCTGTCATCCTCTAATTAGGTTAATCTAATTACAGTTTAATTAAACTTAACTAGTTAATTAAATTAATTAAACCGGATTAATTAACTTAATTAATTCATTAGTTAATTAATTAATTAATAATTAATTTTATTAATCATTTTTATTTTTATTTAATAATTTTATTTTTAATTCTTTTTTTAAACCGTTCTGGGGGCGGGCCCCTGTAGTCAGTGGCACAGAGGGCCATAGCGGGTCGGGCGCTGAGGCGCCCGACTGGGCGTTCGCCCAAATCGGCGGGCGAGGAGGACCGGGGCATGGCCGGGCGGCCACCGGAGGGGAAACGCCGAGGGGGGGAGCAGCAGGGCGCCAGGGCGCGACGGTGGGTGCGGGTGTAGCCCGCCCAAGGCGGCGAGGGAGAGCTGGGCGCGGGCGCCGGCGGCCAGGGACAGAGAGGAGGGGAGGGTTCAGGGGCCGGCGTCGCCGGAGGGAGAAGAGGCCGGGGGGGGGCGATTCGGTGGAGGGCCGGCGACGACGTGCAGGGGACGGCGCACGGGCTCGGGAGGCGGGACGAGGCCCGTGCGTGAGGGGGGGGAGGCGCGGCCGTGCGGGGCCGGTGCACGTGGCCGAGGCGACCAGGGGGGAAGGGCGCGGCGGCCACGGCAGGGGAGCCGCACGGGGAAGCGGGGAGGGGCCGGGGGCGGGACGGCCCGGCGCGGCAGGGCGCGGGCGGCGGTGGCGCCGGAGCGCGGGCGGTGACCGCGGGGAAAGGGGAAGGAAGGGGGGGCGCTCACGGCGGGGAGTAGGGAAACAGGCAGCGGGCTCGGGGGCGGTCGGGGAAGACCGGCGAGGAGGAGGACGAGGAGGCGTTCGGCGGCGACGGGGCCTGGCGGCGGCGGTGGTCTCCTCCCGATCCAGATCGGGGGAGAGGGGGGATATTTCGGGGGGAGTGGGGGGCTGTCGGTTGGGGAGTGGGGGGGAGGTTATGGGGCACGGGGTGGGCCGGTTGGGGCCGGTGGGGATTTGGGCCGGCCTGGTAGGTCGCTGGCTGGGCCGGGTGGTCCAGCGGGGGGGGGGGTGTTTCCTTTCTTTCTTTCTTTATTTACTTTTCTGTTTTAAATCAGTTTAAATTATTTAGACATTTTCTAAAAATGTGTTTACTACACCATATTTATCTATGTATTTTTAGTACAACCCGAACATTTTTATTTTAATGTTTGAAAACTTTTATTATTTACCAAACTTTGAATTTGAATTTTGGACCGGTTTTGATCTAACAATAGATTAGCAGCAGTAACCATGGTGACGTGGCACCATTAGCGTGGGATCACTGTAGCTTAATTATCTGGGCGTCACAATTCTCCTCCACTACAAGAAATCTCGTCCCGAGATTTAGGAGCGGGAGTAAGGGGGAAGGGAATTGGTTACGAAATTCTAACAGATCTTCTCGGCCCTGGTTGCTCTTCTCAAAGAGGTTGATCCATAGCATTGATGTCTTCCATTAAATGCATACGGGCATCATGATGAAGTCGTCATTCTTCCTTCGGGGTCTCCGTCGTACTTACGAAAAAGATAAGGGGGAAAACTCGTGAAGTACGAAGTTCAATACATGTTAAGTACCTAGGGGCTATCTCAGTGAACGAGGTATAGAGTCACCTCTCGAGTTGAAATTCAAGAAAGTCATCGAGAGTAAATTAAGAAGGTGAAATAAGGAGTTTCAAGTGGATAGGCAACCGTTTGTGGCCTGAAACAAAATGTGACAGGGGTTCAGAGCAATGGGAAAGTATTGCGTCTGGTACCAGAATAGATCACTATGAAGGTGGCCCGTGAATTACCTATGAAGCCAAGCGGGTGGAATAACTTTGGAAATGGGGGTGTGTAGAAGAATCAGGTTTCGATCCTGTGGAACTGTGGGTTATGGGCCCACCATGTGGGTTAAAAGTAGAAGGAGTGGTGACATCTTGCGTGATCATGTAAGCAAGGCATGTTAGAGGATAGCCTGTCATTTATGTCGGCAACAACATCGGTACCAAGGGCGAGGGACGAAGAGAACCATTTTCCTGCTCGTCGAAACGAGGCGGACCAATAGGCAAAGTTCTCGTCCATCGGTGGCTACCGGAATGTTATCGACAAATGCAACAGGGTCTTGCTGACAGAATTGTACACTGGGGGTGTTTACATAAGCAAGAGAATATTACGGCTTAGCTCATATAGATCACAAGCAACGTTAAACCGACCAACGGAAAGGAAAATATGATTATCAGATTAAACAGAACGATGGAAAGGAAAATGTGTTTAAACACATATTTCAAGGGTATATCCTTCCCAAGGACAACCAGAGCATGATATCCATGACAGGATATAACATAGAAAACCCTTTAGGAAAGGGGGGAAGAAATTTAATGACATTACCCATACAACAGTGTTTGGATAATTGATAAAGAGAGTTTTGCATTGTGCTTCAAATGTTGTTATTGAAAATCGGAGTACCACAGACATGCTTCGAGATAGCATTGGCAGGGTCTTCAAGCAAAGGTCGGACTTTGGATACACAAAAGATCCATCAGGAACAACTTATAAAATAAGTCTTACAATTTCCTCCAGGAAGAATGGTTATCCTTGCAGAAGAAATTATAATGATAGGTCCTCCAGCCAGGGGTGTTAGGCATGACATCATATTACCGGGTCATCAAAGGACCAACATCATAGCTCATGGAGAGTTGTCCCAACCACCATATCTGACCGAGATTAAGATCTGGTCGGTGTTAGGATACCTCTGACTCATGATGCCTGAGAAGAGAGGGTGCGACACAAATTGACGGTTTGTCATTGTAAGATTCTCGGGAAATGAACCAAGGAAGCAAGTTCCGAAACAAGAGTTCATCATTAAATCAAGGAGAGGGTTAGGAGGTGGCTGAGGGACTCAGCGACAAGTCATTGAGATTCCCAAAAGATGGATTTCCATAATTATCTGAGCAAGGAGATAACACTTGTCAGATCAAATGATATAATGATGTATGCTCGAGGAGAACATCCACGAGTAAACATTGTTTGAAAGGTGCACCCGAAATATGGGCATAGGTACATGATCAATGTTTAGAATGGTGATCCGATATCCAATGGTCTAAGAATGAAATGTCGACCATAATCTTCAAAGCAATATGGTTGCTAGAAGTTTTGAATTCGCACAACAGAGTTCACTCAACACGGGGACCAAGAAAAGAATGGTGATGGCGAGAAGCATCACAATAACAAGAATTCTTAAGAGGTGGTGAAATTCTCACAACATCCTTGACAAAAGGCAGTAATACTTCAAGGTAGATCATAATACGGGCTGGATAGTAAGTTGCATCCATAACATGAACAAGTTTGTGATGAAAGGAAGGTAAGGATGTTGTTGATGGTAACTGAAATTACCAAGGAACGAGGATGGCACTTATCATCAAGAATTCCATTGATATCCTGGAAGGAGTCAAAATGTTGATGATGATCACGACAATTTGTTGTCGAGAGAATCCACGAAGAAGCAATTGAACAACGACTGCATCAAGCAAAAGGACTGATGCAACAAAAGATTATTGGAGCCACAGATACGACACAAACTCGAAATCAAGCTCATTGTTTTTAAGGCGAAGTTATATGAGGAGGAAGATCAACGTAAGCTTAGCTCATCGCCAAATAATTGTGCTACGGGAAGAAGGACCGGGTAGCACAGTTAAAATTTAACATGGTAATGATATAGCCGATCAGGCTAGGAATGACTTGAAGGATTATTAAACTCATAATCAACGGAGATTACTTTATTGAATCGGAGTGCGGAATTGATTCACTTATCAATGTCCTTGAGTGTCTAACAACTCAGAACCCGGGGAAAATTGGAATCAGTGAGATATAATACTTGAAGAACTCATAATAAGTTATGCAGTTCCATGATATTCTTGAGATACCAGAGTTTAATACTCAACGGTAGAGCAAAGTAAAGGTTGGACAGGTGCAATGATCTGCAGAAGACAAGTACTTCAACTTGTCCAAGAAATGGTATTTAAAAGGAGAACATGGCCGGAACCACGATTGCAAAAGGCCAGATCCCAGATATAAGTTGAACTTATACCAAGGGAATAATTAATTTAAGAGAAGCTTTTAATGATAAGATCTACATCGTGTCCATGGGCATGAACACAAGGTTCAAGGTCGACTCCCACTTCTTCAATGTATAATCTTTCATTCACTTCTCACGTTCGATGAAGCTGTAGTGTTGAAATTTTATCTGGCAAAATACCAGAAGAGTATGACTCGTGAAAACTTTCGAGTTCACACATATTAAGGAAGGCATAGGTTCAACCCATCGGGGCATCTTAGAACATATACCACAAGTTTCAAAAGTAAATACACAAGCTCGAAAGCAGAGCATGGTTGGCCAAGCAGAGGATACAATTTACCAAAGGCAATATACACCCGTGGAAAGGCTCACAAGGTTATTGAATATGAAGGACGATGTCGGATGAAATCCAACAATGGATCGGGCGATCCACAACGGAGCTGATGTGAGTATCTGTACTCAATCAGAGGAAGAAAGATTGCACGGGCATCAGATTATAGAACATCTGAATAATTCGATGCTTAGATAACAAAGGAATTATGATTTCCAAAACAAGGGATCAGAAGCAGACACTCTGATCAAGGATGGATAAGTTGGATAGACCAGAGGCACAATTGACGACAAATAGTTTGGTCCAGAACCAGCTCATGTTCAGAATGACGTCTGAGCCGGAAAGATAATTTAGAAGGGTCGATTGATGATTGTGTGCATTCGCACACATGTTGAATCAATAGGATTAAAATGACGGTGTCTAAGGATACCAACGAATATTGCCAGACATATGGAAAGCATCCATAATGCAAGCAGACAAGTATTGCAGAGCAATAAGCTACTGAGGAATTTTGGAGGATCGAATAGTATTTCAAAGACCATTGTGAAACACATGAACAACTGGGGATGAGTGGATACTCGATAAGGGCGAGAAATTATCCGTAGGGGTATTCAGGTGGAAAGGAACTGCAAGGCAGTAGGCACAAAGTATTCTCGGATCAATAGAGAGAATTTCAGGGTATCTTCCAATGACAAGATCAACTGGGAACAAAAGTAAGAACGACAGATGTATGTATTTATCCATAGGGATATTTTGGTGGTAGGGAATTGCAAAAGCAACGGACACAAATTCTCGGGTTACAGCGAAGAGTATCTTCAGGGTCTTCACGTGCAGCAGACGATCATCAATAATAAGGGGCTCTCCGGGTGAAAGTGATAACGAGATCCTAATGTTAGATTTAGCAAAATCCATTTAACCCGAATAGAAGAGAGATCAGAGTCCCAGAGTATAGACAAGGAGTAAAAGATCCTAATACCACCCAATGGCGACGTGGGCCCATGGGCCGCACAGCCATGTCAGTAAAAGTTTTGTAAAGTCTAGACTCGACTTCGGCCAAGGAGTTGGAAGGGGGATTCCTACAGGCAGTCGGCTCTGATACCAACTTGTGACGCCCCCGATTCAATCGTACACTAATCATGCACGCAAATGTGTACGATCAAGATCAGGGACTCACGGGAAGATATCACAACACAACTCTAAAACATAAATAAGTCATACAAGCATCATAATACAAGCCAGGGGCCTCGAGGGCTCGAATACAAGTGCTCGATCATAGACGAGTCAACGGAAGCAACAATATCTGAGTACAGACATAAGTTAAACAAGTTGCCATAAGATGGCTAGCACAAACTGGGATACAGATCGAAAGAGGCGCAGGCCTCCTGCCTGGGATCCTCCTAACTACTCTTGGTCGTCGTCAGCGGCCTGCACATAGTAGTAGGCACCTCCAGTGTAGTAGTCGTCATCGACGGTGGCGTCTGGCTCTAGGGCTCCAGCATCTGGTTGCGACAACCAGGTAGAAGGGAAAGGGGGAAAAGAGGGATAAAAGCAACCGCGAGTACTCATCCAAAGTACTCGCAAGCAAGGAGCTAAACTACATATGCATGGGTATATGTGTAAAGGGCCATATCAGTGGACTGAACTGCAGAATGCCAGAATAAGAGGGGGGATAGCTAATCCTGTCGAAGACTACGCTTCTGGCAGCCTCCATCTTGCAGCATGTACAAGAGAGTAGATTGAAGTCCTCCAGCATCTCCAGGTAGCATCTCCAAGTAGCATCTCCAAGTAGCATCTCCAGTAGCATCGCATAGCATAATCCTACTCGGCGATCCTCCCCTCGTCGCCCTGTGGAAAAGTGATCACCGGGTTGTCTGTGGAACTTGGAAGGGTGTGTTTTATGAAGTATCCGGTTCTAGTTGTCATAAGGTCAAGGTACAACTCCAAGTCGTCCTGTTACCGAAGATCACGGCTATTCGAATAGATTAACTTCCCTGCAGGGGTGCACCAACTTACCCAACACGCTCGATCCCATTTGGCCGGACACACTTTCCTGGGTCATGCCCGGCCGCGGAAGATCAACACGTCGCAGCCCCACCTAGGCACAACAAAGAGGCCAGCACGCCGGTCTAAGCCTAAGCGCGCAGGGGTCTGGGCCCATCGCCCTGAGCACACCTGCATGTTGCGTGGGCGGCCGAAAGCAGACCTAGCCTAGTGGCGTTCCAGTCCAATTCGGCGCGCGCCGCTCAGTCGCTGATGTCACGAAGTGCTTCGGCTGATACCACGACGTCGGGATACCCATAACTACTCCCGCGTAGATGGTTAGTGCGTATAGGCTCGTAGCCAACTCAGATCAAATACCAAGATCTCGTTAAGCGTGTTAAATATCCGCGAACGCCGAACAGGGCCAGGCCCACCTCTCTCCTAGGCGGTCTCAACCTGCCCTGTCGCTCCGCCACAAAGATCCACTCGCGGGTGCTCCACCAGCCGACCCATCTTTGGTCACCACATGTATCATGTATAAGTATATAGTATATACCCGTGATCACCTCCCGAGTGATCACGGCCCGATAGTATAGCACGGCAGACGGACAAGAATGTTGGGCCACAGATGAATATACTAGCATCCTATACTAAGCATATAGGATTACAGGTAAAGGTAACAACAGTAGTAACAAGGCCAGGCTATGCATCAGAATAGGTATAACAGAAAGCAGTAACATGCTACACTACTCTAATGCAAGCAGTATAGAGTAGAATAGGCGATATCTGGTGATCAAGGGGGGGGCTTGCCTGGTTGCTCTAGCAAGAGAGAGGGGTCGTCAACTCCGTAGTCGAACTGGGCAGCAGCAGCGTCGGTCTCGTAGTCTACCGGAGAGAAGAGGGGGAAGAAACAATGAATACCATGTAAACAGATGCATATCGATGCATGACATGACAAGTAATGATGCTAGGCGTGCCCTAATGTGGTATGAGGTGATGCCGGTTAAGGGGGGGAAACATCCGGGAAAATATCCCCGGGGTTTCGTGTTTTCGGGCAGCGGAGCCGGAGGGGGAAAGTTGCGAGTTGTATAGGTTAGGGGTGTGTGGCGGACGAACGGACTGCGTATCCGGATTCGTCTCGTCGTTCTGAGCAACTTTCATGTTGAAAATATTTTAATCCGAGTTATGGATTAAAAAATATGATTTTCTAAAGATTTTATTAATTTCTGGAATTTAATTAATTAATTAATTAATTCGAAAAAATGGATTTATGACGTCAGCATGATGTCATGCTGACGTCAGCAGTCAACAGAGTTGACTTGGTCAACCTGACATGTGGGTCCAGGGGGGACCCACCTGTCATCCTCTAATTAGGTTAATTAGGGTTTAGGTTAATCTAATTACAGTTTAATTAAACTTAACTAGTTAATTAAATTAATTAAACCGGATTAATTAACTTAATTAATTCATTGGTTAATTAATTAATTAATAATTAATTTTATTAATCATTTTTATTTTTATTTAATAATTTTATTTTTAATTCTTTTTTTAAACCGTTCTGGGGCGGGCCCCTGTAGTCAGTGGCACAGAGGGCCATAGCGGGTCGGGCGCTGCAGCGCCCGACTGGGCGTTCGCCCAAATCGGCGGGCGAGGAGGACCGGGGCATGGCCGGGCGGCCACCGGAGGGGAAACGCCGAGGGGGGAGCAGCAGGGCGCCAGGGCGCGACGGTGGGTGCGGGTGTAGCCCGCCCAGGCGGCGAGGGAGAGCTGGGCGCGGGCGCCGGCGGCCAGGGACAGAGAGGAGGGGAGGGTTCAGGGGCCGGCGTCGCCGGAGGGAGAAGAGGCCGGGGGGGGGGCGATTCGGTGGAGGGCCGGCGACGACGTGCAGGGGACGGCGCACGGGCTCGGGAGGCGGGACGAGGCCCGTGCGTGAGGGGGGAGGCGCGGCCGTGCGGGGCCGGTGCACGTGGCCGAGGCGACCAGGGGGGAAGGGCGCGGCGGCCACGGCAGGGGAGCCGCACGGGGAAGCGGGGAGGGGCCGGGGGCGGGACGGCCCGGCGCGGCAGGGCGCGGGCGGCGGTGGCGCCGGAGCGCGGGCGGTGACCGCGGGGAAAGGGGAAGGAAGGGGGGCGCTCACGGCGGGGAGTAGGGCAACAGGCAGCGGGCTCGGGGGCGGTCGGGGAAGACCGGCGAGGAGGAGGACGAGGAGGCGTTCGGCGGCGACGGGGCCTGGCGGCGGCGGTGGTCTCCTCCCGATCCAGATCGGGGGAGAGGGGGGATATTTCGGGGGGAGTGGGGGGGGGGCTGTCGGTGGGGAGTGGGGGGGAGGTTATGGGGCATGGGGTGGGCCGGTTGGGGCCGATGGGGATTTGGGCCGGCCTGGTAGGTCGCTGGCTGGGCCGGGTGGTCCAGCGGGGGGGGGGGTGTTTCCTTTCTTTCTTTTTTATTTACTTTTCTGTTTTAAATCAGTTTAAATTATTTAGACATTTTCTAAAAATGTGTTTACTACACCATATTTATCTATGTAATATTTAGTACAACCCGAACATTTTTATTTTAATGTTTGAAAACTTCTATTATTTACCAAACTTTGAATTTGAATTTTGGACCGGTTTTGATCTAACAATAGATTAGCAGCAGTAACCATGGTGACGTGGCACCATTAGCGTGGGATCACTGTAGCTTAATTATCTGGGCGTCACAATCTTGCAGCTATAGAACTTATTGGAGACTTCATATCTCTCAATCTGGGCATTTGCTTGAATATTAACTTCAACTCCTGGAACATCTCATATGCTCCATGACGTTCAAAACGTCGTTGAAGTCCCGATTCTAAGCCGTAAAGCATGGCACACTGAACTATCGAGTAGTCATCAGCTTTGCTCTGCCAGACGTTCATAACATTCGGCGTTGCTCCTGCAGCAGGCCTGGCACAAAGCGGTGCTTCCAGGACGTAATTCTTCTGTGCAGCAATGAGGATAATCCTCAAGTTACGGACCCAATCCGTGTAATTGCTACCATCATCTTTCAACTTTGCTTTCTCAAGGAACGCATTAAAATTCAACGGAACAACAACACGAGCCATCTATCTACAATTAACATAAACATGCAAGATACTATCAGGTACTAAGTTCATGATAAATTTAAGTTCAATTAATCATATTACTTAAGAACTCCCACTTAGATAGACATCCCTCTAATCCTCTAAGTGATTACGTGATCCAAATCAACTAAACCAAAACCGATCATCACGTGAGATGGAGTAGTTTTCAATGGTGAACATCATTATGTTGATCATATCTACTATATGACTCACGCTCGACCTTTCGGTCTCCGTGTTCCGAGGCCATATCTGTATATGCTTGGCTCGTCAAGTATAACCTGAGTATTCCGTGTGTGCAACTGTTTTGCACCCGTTGTATTTGAACGTAGAACCTATCACACCCGATCATCACGTGGTGTCTCAGCACGAAGAACTTTCGCAACGGTGCATACTCAGGGAGAACACTTCTTGATAATTTAGTGAGAGATCATCTTATAATGCTACCGTCAATCAAAGCAAGATAAGATGCATAAAAGATAAACATCACAAGCAATCAAAATATGTGACATGATATGGCCATCATCATCTTGTGCCTTTGATCTCCATCTCCAAAGCATCGTCATGATCTCCATCGTCACCGGCATGGCACCATGATCTCCATCATCTGGATCTATATCAATGTGTCGTCACATGGTCGTCTCGCCAACTATTGCTCTTGTAACTATTGCTATCGCATAGCGATAAAGTACATCAATTATTTGGCACTTGCATCTTATGCAATAAAGAGACATCATAAGGCTTCTGCCAGTTGCCGATAAATTCAAGAAAACATGATCATCTCATACAACAACTTATATCTCATCACGTCTTGACCATATCACATTATAACATGCCCTGCAAAAACAAGTTAGACGTCCTCTACTTTGTTGTTGCAAGTTTTATGTGGCTGCTATGGGCTGAGCAAGAACCGTTCTTACCTATGCATCAAAACCACAACGATAGTTCGTCAAGTTAGTGCTGTTTTAACCTTCTAAAGGACCGGGCGTAGCCACACTCGGTGCAACTAAAGTTGGAGAAACTGAGACCCGCCAGCCACCTGTGTGCAAAGCACGTCGGTAGAACCAGTCTCGCGTAAGCGTACGTGTAATGTCGGTCCGGGCCGCTTCATCCAACAATACCGTCGAACCAAAGTATGACATGCTGGTAAGCAGTATGACTTGTATCGCCCACAACTCACTTGTGTTCTACTCGTGCATATAACATCTACGCATAAAACCAGGCTCGGATGCCACTGTTGGGGAACATAGTAATTTCAAAAATTTCCTACACACACACAGGATCATGGTGATGCATAGCCACGAGAGGGGAGAGTGTTGTCCATGTACCCTTGTAGACTGAAAGCAGAAGCGTTAACACAATGCGATTGATGTAGTCCATACGTCTTCGCGACCGACCGATGAAGTACCAAACGTACGACACCTCCGAGTTCAGCACATGTTCAGCTCGATGATGTCCCACGAACTCCGATCCAGCAGAGCTTTGAGGGAGAGTTCCATCAGCACGACGGCGTGGTGACGGTGATGATGATGCTACCGACGCAGGGCTTCGCCTAAGCACCGCTACGATATGATCGAGGTGGATTATGGTGGAGGGGGCACCGCACACGGCTGGGAGAGATCAACAGATCAACTTGTGTGTCTAGAGGTGCCCCTGCCTCCGAATATAAAGGAGGGAGGGAGAGGCCGGCCCTAGAGGGGACGCGCCAAGTGTGGGGAGTCCTACTAGGACTCCCAAGTCCTAGTAGGATTCCCCTTTCCTTTCCGGAGTAGGAGAGAAGGAAAGAGGGGAGAGGGAAAAGGAAAAGGGGGCTGCACCCCTTGTCCAATTCGGACTAGAGGGGGGGCGCCTCCTTCCTTTTGGCCTCTCTCCCCTATTCCCGTATGGCCCAATAAGGCCCAATACTTCTCACGGTGAATTCCCGTAACTCCCCGGTACTCCGAAAATACCCGAATCACTCGGAACCTTTCCGATGTCCGAATATAGTCGTCCCATATATTGATCTTTACTTCTCGACCATTCGAGACTCCTCGTCATGTCCCCGATCTCATCCGGGACTTCGAACTACCTTCGGTACATCAAATCACATAAACTCATAATACAATCATCACCGAAACTTTAAGCGTGCGGACCCTACGGGTTCGAGATCTATGTAGACATGACCGATACACGTCTCTGGCCAATAACCAATATCGGAACCTGGATGCTCATATTGGCTCCCACATATTCTACGAAGATCTTTATCGGTCAAACCGCATAACAACATACGTTGTTCCCTTTGTCATCGGTATGTTACTTGCCCGAGATTCGATCGTCGGTATCTCAATACCTAGTTCAATATCGTTACTGGCAAGTCTCTTTACTCGTTCCATAATACATCATCCCGTAACTAACTCATATTTACAATGCTTGCAAGGCTTATAGTGATGTGCATTACCGAGTGGGCCCAGAGATACCTCTCCGACAATCGGAGTGACGAATCCTAATCTCGAAATACGCCAACCCAACATGTACCTTTGGAGACACCTGTAATGCTCCTTTATAATCACCCAGTTACGTTGTGACGTTTGGTAGCACCCAAAGTGTTCCTCCGGCAAACGGGAGTTGCATAATCTCATAGTCATAGGAACATGTATATGTCATGAAGAAAGCAATAGCAACATACTAAATGATCGAGTGCTAAGCTAATGGAATGGGTCATGTCAATCAGATCATTCAACTAATGATGTGACCTCGTTAATCAAATAACAACACTTTGTTCATGGTTAGGAAACATAACCATCTTTGATCAACAAGCTAGTCAAGTAGAGGCATACTAGTGACACTAAGTTTGTCTATGTATTCACACATGTATTATGTTTCCGGTTAATACAATTCTAGCATGAATAATAAACATTTATCATGATATAAGGAAATAAATAATAACTTTATTATTGCCTCTAGGGCATATTTCCTTCAGAGGGTGAATACGATAAAGAAGCTTAGAAAGGAAGGGGGTGAGGTAGTGGAGGGAGAAGAGGAGATAGGAAAAATTATTACTGACCACTACAAAAGTTTGTTCATGTCTTCTGCAGGTATCACCAACGACGAGGTGCTGTCCCACATGCACACCTCGGTCACACACGATATGAACTCTCGCCTAACGCGTGAATTCACAGAATAGGAAGTAAAGGAGGCCCTAAATTCCATTGGTGATTTGAAAGCACCAGGTCCGGATGGCATGCCGGCCATATTCTATAAGCGGTTTTGGGAGCTGGTCGGGCCAAAAGTGAAGGAGGAAGTGCTGGGTGTGCTGAATGGTGCTCCGATGCCGAATGGATGGAACGAAACTACTATTGTGCTCATACCCAAGGTCAAAAACCCAGAGAAGGTCACTGAGTTTAGGCCTATAAGCCTTTGTAATGTTTTATACAAGTTGATCTCAAAGGTACTTGCAAATCGGCTCAAGGAAATCCTGCCTGAAATCATCTCGCCAACACAGTCAGCATTTGTCCCCGGTCGGATGATCACCGATAACGTGCTCCTGGCATATGAAATCACTCACCTGATGCATAAACGGAAGGGAGGGTGCAAGGGACTGGTGGCGGTGAAGCTTGATATAAGCAAAGCGTACGACCACGTTGAGTGGGGCTTTCTAGAACGGGTCATGATCAAAATGGGTTTCGCTGAACAGTGGGTGCACCCGATTATGAAGTGCGTTAGATCAGTTTCATACAGGGTAAAGATTAATAGGAGTTTGTCAGAAGTGATCACCCTAGGCAGAGGACTCCGGCAAGGGGATCCGTTATCACCGTACCTCTTTATAATGTGTGCGGAGGCTTTCTCTTCTATGTTGTACCAAGCAGAGCAGGAGGGCTCTATCCAGGGGGTTCAGATATGTCGTGGAGCTCCAAAGATAAACCACCTTTTTTTTGCGGACGATTCGCTAATTGTTATGAAGGCAACAGTGGAGGGGACAGCCAAACTGCAGCAAATTTTAGCTCTTTATGAGGATCAATCCGGCCAAATGATTAATAAGGAGAAGTCTAATGCCATGTTCAGTAAAGGAACCAGTGTAAACACACGGGGGGCTGTCCTGGCTGGCCTTGGCATAGCAGTAGAGTCCTTTAATCAGCGATATCTGGGACTGCCAGTTCACATTGGAGCATCCAGGAGTAAGGAATTTGAATATTTGAAACAGAAGATTTGGCAAAGGATTCAAGGGTGGAAGGAAAAGCTGCTATCGAAGGCGGGGAAAGAGGTCTTGATCAAGGCTGTAGCTCAGGCGATACCCACGTACGCAATGTCGTGTTTTGATCTCACAAAGCAACTTTGCGAAGAGATCAGCGCACTTATTGCCCGGTACTGGTGGAGCCAACAAGATAAAAGCCGATGTCATTGGATAAGCTGGGAACGAATGACGAAATCGAAGAAGGATGGAGGACTTGGGTTCAGAGATCTGCATATTTTTAATCTGGCCATGTTGTCTAGGCAGGGGTGGCGATTACTCGAGGCTCCGGATACACTATGTGCGCAAGTACTGAAGGCTCGCTACTACCCAAACTGTTCTCTTCTTGAGGCGACAGAAAGAGAGGGTATTTCTTATACCTGGAGAAGCATACTGAAGGGGGTTAATCTGCTCAAGGAAGGAATTGTTTGGCGGGTGGGGTCGGGGGATAACATCAAAGTGTGGGAGGATCCATGGATTCCTCGAGGAGATACTAGAAAGCCAACATCAGTAAGAGGGAACACAATTATCACACATGTTTCTGAACTAATGGACCCGGTTAGGGAAACCTGGGATGAGCAGTTAGTAAGGGACCTTTTCAATGAAGATGATGTGTCGCATATCCTCGCTATCCCGGTGCGACCGGATATGGACGATTTTGTAGCATGGCACTACGACCCCAAAGGAAAATTCTCTGTAAAAGGGGCGTATCATGTCGGTATCCGGATAAGAGATGCAAGAAATGGCAATGATGCAGGCCCATCATTGAGTCAGGGAAGGGGAGAGGATAAATGGCAAAGATTGTGGAACCTGGAGATGCCAGGGAAGGTGCGTATTTTTCTGTGGAGGTTTGCGCATAATAGCTTGCCCCTCCGTATGAATATTAAACGAAAAAGGGTGGACTTGGATACAAGATGCCCAGTGTGTGGCCGGCTGGATGAGGATGGTGGTCATCTGTTCATAAAATGCAAAGCTGTCAAGCAAGTTTGGAGAGGATTGGAGCTAGAGGATACAAGAAGTGCTCTGTTGGAGTGCACTAGGCTAGGAGAGGTGTTTGATCACATATGGAGCTTGGATAATAGTAAGCGAGATACTTCCCTTATCCTGCTGTGGGAATGGTGGTCAGTGAGAAACAAGGTAAATGCAGGAGAGATGATGAGGTGCACTGACAATATCTGCTATACTATCCGACAGTATCTTCATGAATTCAGTAAAAGTGTTATGAAGCCTGTACAAGTGCCTCCCCAGGACAAGGTTACGTGGAAGCGACCCCCACCTGATGTCGTTAAAGTCAATTTTGATGCAAACTATCATGTGGACACAGGGAGAGGAGCATGGGGGTGTGTTGCTCGTACCGACCAAGGTGAATTTCTGGCAGCAAAGGCCGACACACTTGAGCTGGGGCCTCTACATGCAGAAGCTTTGGCATGTGTGCTAACTACTGAAGCAAGTGCGGAACTGGGCATCCACAGGGTGATTGTTGAGTCTGATTCCCAAGTGCTTGTCCATGCACTCAATTCTGGTGAATATGAACGAGCGCTGATCGGTGTCCTCCTACGGGAGACGCGAAGTATCTGCCATGCGAACTTTGAATCATTTAGTTTCAGTTTCTGTAACCGAAATTGTAATAAGGTAGCACATGAGTTAGCTGCTTTTGGCTTCAGATCGGGAGCTGCTGATCTGTCGTGGATCGAGTATGCCCCAGACTTTGTTTCTGTTCTGGTCGCCAGCGACATTGCTGAGCCAGTTTAGTAATGGAATGAATTGTTCCGGGTCAAAAAAAAAACAGGTACCACGTCTCCCCTCGGCAGCCATCCTGGGCTGGTTCTAGCCGGCCCAATATGGTGGTGGACAGCCCAACAACCGCTGCTAGCTAAAGATGGTGAAGTAGAAGCTGATTTAATTCCCGAACGGAAAGAAATCGCTACGTAGAGCAAGAAGCCATGAAAAGAAGCTGGATTTGTGGAGTTTTCTGAAGTTGGAGGACTTCAGAACAGGCCCATAGTCTTTATTGAATTCGCAGAATCAAGAATCAAGTTGAAGTTGAGAATTACAGAGTAAAACAGAGTTGTGCATGCGTATTAGCGTATATATAGAACATCATGCACGTTGGCCTGGCAAAAGCAAGCAACATTAATTACTAATTATTAAACTGTACGTATGATAGCATCGATGAGGGGAGACGATGCATGAGCCATTCAGGGGTGTAAAAGCACTCCCATTGTGGGGTTCAAGTGTCAAATACTTTCACTGGAAACTTGGCAGAGAGTAAGTAGTAGCTGCCCACGCAACGGTGCTGCTGCTCTGTTCTCATTCTAACTGCAGACCCTTTGATGGCATTGGCACAACAAAGTACAGTGCAACAAATGTACTTTAAAAGTTAGCTATGGTTCATGAAATTCAAGTAAGTTTTTGTTATGGGGAGAATTCCACTCATTTTGATTGCGCTTAATTAAATGTTGAAAGAAATAGTAGGGTCCTTTCCTGCCGGGTTCTTTTTCCCATCGCATGGACCATCAGAATTTTTTCTCTCCTCAATATTGAGCACTATTTATTATTTGGAAATGTAGCAACAAATGGATGCAAATCATTAAGAGCGACACACGGCCTCTACATGAATACGATGCACCCAATCTAAAATAACAAGTCCAACTAAAATAATTAAAATGACATATTGGCAATAGTAAAGTGGTAGGAGATCGACAATATGCCTATGTAAAAGGAGTAGGTGGACTGATCCTGAGATTATGTTACTACCCATGTTGGGTAAAAACCTCTCTAGCCACCCGCTCCAATCACATACACACCGTTTTAAACAGCGGTTGATACTCCATGCGATATAGCATGCACCACATATGAAGTCAGTGCGTACATCAGAATATAATTTGCAAGGGAGAAGAATTTTGGCCATTAAAAACAATATCATTTCTACTTAGTCAAAGAGACCATTGTAAGGCAGACGTTCCCATCCTTATTAGCATTCTAAACCTATTCAGTATTCCGCCAAGGAGTGACCATATATATTGGCAACACTTGTGGGGATACAAATTGGTTGTTGTTTGGTTGACTGACCACGTAAAACACGCAAACTTGCAATAGAAATGGAGGTGTTAGATTGTCTCATCATGAGTATAAAGCTATATTCTTTCTTCCATACTAGTTGCAACAAGCGAGATTGTTTTTGGCTAGCACAACTCCCCTCTCAAGATACCACATAAAAATCTTAATTTTTAATGCTATCTTCGACTTAACGCATTCACAAGAGGTGGCCATGAACTTCTCATAGAAATCTGGCCCCTATAGGCGTGCGGACAGTAGGATGGAACAAGGCCCGAATTTTTAAGGCTCCAAATTCTTAGCTCTTCACCACTGGTCCTTGATCATGTCTGGGCTGGACCATCAAAGCGTTGGACGAGACCCGCAATGGTGACACGGGAAGACAACAGGGTGCCTGGTCCCCATGGTGTGGCCCATGGGCCGACCCTGCATGTTGTGTATGCGTATGAGGCCCTCACGACTGAGTCTAAGGCTCTAAGCTGGGACAACCGCGGCGGGCTCTGCTGGAATTGCACTAGTTCGCCACATGGTGCGCTCCATGCTGTCATGGGTTAGGCATTGGGCTCACTCGGGAGAAAACATTTTTTTTCAATATTTTTACATGAGTTGTTTTTTGGACTTTGCTTTTTTTAGGTTTAAAAAATGTGTTTTAGAATTTTTATCTCTACTGAAGCACAGCATGCGAAAAAAGCACAGTTATGCTTCACGATCACGCACAACTATGCTTTCCAAAAGTGAAAACCATGGTCATGCTTCGCGAAAAAGTGAAAAGCACACCGTGCTTCCCAAAAAAGTGAAATGTACCTTTGGTTTGAAATGAGGTATGTTTTCCGGATTCCCGTTTTTCCGTTTTTCGTTTTACATTTTGGTTTTATTCTGTTTTCAGTTTTTTATTTCCTGTTTTTTCAGGAAAAATGTTCATCCAAACCTATTAAAATGATATCTAATTTCTAAGATCTCGACGTGAGAAATGCAATGTGGTTAAGCGGTCTTCTAAAAAACAGATCAAAAGATACATAAGAAGCCTAAAAATAGCATGACACCTCACTGAGGCCTGACTGAGGATGCCTGGGCTCAACGACAAAGCCTCATGAGGGTGACGATATGAAAGGAGCATCACTGCTGCCGAATCCTAGCAAGAAGACAAAGGTTTTCACCCAGAGCCCTCGCACAAGGACAAGATCCGAAGATGTTTTCACGAAGAGAGCGATAGCCACAGGCGCCTCCCACGCCGGCACCAAGGGCAAAACTTTCACTTGGAAACTCGCTTGCACCACCCAAAAGCGTCCCAATCACCACTGCTACGATGGTCAGCGTATCCACACTAGATTCAGGAACTGCCGGACCAGGCCTGAGCCACCCGCCACTAAACACCCTTGCCGCCCACACGACAAAGAAGTGCAGCTACCACCACCACCACCACGAAATTTGCCGGAAAGCCAATCATGTAGCAGGTCATCCGAGGTCACCGCCCCGACACATTCAGACAAACTCGTCACCGGCGCCATAAGAAACCGCGTTTGCATTGATAGAGAATCAGGAGAATACGTGCGATGAGCAACCTACCCTGCACCGGAAGCCTGCAAGTGTCCCCAACCAACTGCGACCCAGCATCACTAGGAGGGCAAGGTGCCCCTCATTAGACATGTCAACTTCAATTGCAAATGAGGTACCCTCGTGGCAGCCAGCACCCATTTCCATCAGCTCCGTGCGATCCGCTCTGCCACCACCGTACCAATGTTGAGGTCCACCGTGCAAACCTGCGTCGTCCTCCCACCACGTGCCATGGGAGGAGGTTTTCATAGCCAACTGGGCACCACCAGGTAGGCACCACCGCCACCACGCCACTACCTCCTCAGCCCGGATGCCATGGAGGAAGGCGTCGACCGCAACCCTAGCTACCCACAGCCCGCACCATCCATCAGCTAGATCTGGACCCACCCTCCTAGACACGCTCCATCCACCGCAACTGCCACACTACATGCTCCGTGAGCTAACGACCATGGCACAACCGGACGTCTGTGGCCCACGTCGTCTAGACCCACGCCATACGATGGGCTGTCAGCACCAGAACCCTCCGGATTTGGCGGGGTCATCGTACACGCCACCAGATGATGAAAGGAGCTCTGAAGCTGCCGCACCATGATGTCTACTACACAACCTACTTCTTGTAGACGTTGTTGGGCCTCCAAGTGCAGAGGTTTGTAGGACAGTAGCAAATTTCCCTCAAGAGGATGACCTAAAGTTTATCAATCCGTAGGAGGTGTAGGATGAAGATGGTCTCTCTCAAGCAACCCTGCAACCAAATAACAAAGAGTCTCTTGTGTCCCCAACACACCTAATACAATGGTAAATCGTATACGTGCACTAGTTCGGCGAAGAGATGGTGAAACAAGTGGTATATGGATGGTAGATAAAGGTTTTTGTAATCTAGAATTATAAAAACAGCAAGGTAACTAATGATAAAAGTGAGCGTAAACGGTATTGCAATGCTAGGAAACAAGGCCTAGGGTTCATACTTTCACTAGTGCAAGTTCTCTCAACAATAATAACATAATTGGATCACATAACTATCCCTCAACATGCAACAAAGAGTCACTCCAAAGTCACTAATAGTGGAGAACAAACGAAGAGATTATGGTAGGGTATGAAACCACCTCAAAGTTAGTCTTTCCAATCAATCCGTTGGGCTATTCCTATAAGTTTCACAAACAGCCCTAGAGTTCTTACTAGAATAACACCTTAAGACACAAATCAACCAAAACCCTAATGTCACCTATATACTCCAATGTCACCTCAAGTATCTGTGGGTACGATTATACGATATGCATCACACAATCTCAGATTCATCTATTCAACCAACACATAGAACCTCAAAGAGTGCCCCAAACTTCCTACCGGAGAATAACGATGAAAACGTGTGCCAACCCCTATGCATAGGTTCATGGGCGGAACCCGCAAGTTGATCACCAAAACATACATCAAGTGAATCGCGTGATATCCCATTGTCACCACAGATACGCATGGCAAGACATGCATCATTTTTTCTCAAATCTTTAAAGACTCAATCCGATAAGATAACTTCAAAGGGAAAACTCAATCCATTACAAGAGAGTAGAGGGGGGAGAAACATCATAAGATCCAACTATAATAGCAAAGCTCGCGATACATCAAGATTGTATCACCTCAAGAACACGAGAGAGAGAGAGAGAGAGAGAGAGAGATCAAACACATAGCTACTGGTACATACCCTCAGCCCCGAGGGAGAACTACTCCCTCCTCGTCATGGAGAGCACCGGGATGATGAAGATGGACACCGGACAGGGATTGCCCCCTCCGGCAGGGTGCCGGAACGGGTCTAGATTGGCTTTCGGTGGCTACGGAGGCTTCTGGCGGCGGAAGTCTCGATCTATTGTGCTCCCCGATCGTTTTAGGGTATATGGAGATATATAGGCGGCAGAAGTACGTCAGGGGGCACGAGGGGCCCACGAGGGTGGAGGGCGCGCCTACGGGGGTGGGTGCGCCCCCTACCTCGTGGCTTCCTTGAAGCTTCCTTGACGTGGACTCCATGTCTCCCGGGTTGCTTTCCTTCCAAAAATAAGTTCCGTGAAGTTTTAGGTCAATTGGACTCCGTTCTGATTTTCCTTTTCTGCGATACTCTAAAACAAGGAAAAAACAGAAACTGGCACTGGGCTCTGGGTTAATAGGTTAGTCCCAAAAATAATATAAAAGTGTATAATTAAGCCCATAAACATCCAAAACAGAAGATAATATAGCATGGAGCAATAAAAAATTATAGATACGTTGGAGACGTATGAGCATCCCAAGCTTAATTCCTGCTCCTCCTCGAGCAGGTAAATGATAAAAACAGAATTTTTGGTGCGGAGTGCTACTTGGCATAATTTCAATGTAATTCTTCTTAATTGTGGTATATGAATATTCAGATCCAAAAGATTCAAGATAAAAGTTCATATTGACATAAAAATAATAATACTTCAAGCATACTAACTAAGCAATCATGTCTTCTCAAAATAACATGGCCAAAGAAAGTTCATCCCTACAAAATCATATAGTTTGGTAATGCTCCATTTTCATCACACAAGAATGCTCTCATCATGCACAACCCCGATGACAAGCCAAGCAATTGTTTCATACTTTAGTAATCTCAAACCTATAAACTTTCACGCAATACATGAGCGCGAGCCATGGACATAGCACTATGGGTGGAATAGAATATGATGATGGGGGTTATGTGGAGAAGACAAAAAACGAGAAAATCTCACATCAATGAGGCTAATCAATGGGCTATGGAGATGCCCATCGATTGATGTTAATGCAAGGAGTAGGGATTGCCATGCAACAGATGCACTAGATCTATAAAGGGCCAATTCCATTTTCCCCCTAACTTTGTCCCGACCTCATCTTTACCCCTAAATAAAAACAGTGCTCAACTTTGCCCCTCTTCCGTTAGGTGCGCTTATAGAAATGCCCTTTCGTACATTTTCCGTCCAGTCAAAGGCCTTTGACCGTTAGATTTTTCTATACGCGCACTTAACGGTCAAAGGCCTTTGACTGGACGGAAAATGTACGGAAGGGCATTTCTATAAGCGCACTTAACTGAAGAGGGGCAAAGTTGAGCACTGTTTTTATTTAGGGGTAAAGATGAGGTCGGGACAAAGTTAGGGGAAAAAAATGTAAATCTCCCATCTATAAATGTATGAAAGCTCAACAAAAGAAACTAAGTGGGTGTGCATCCAACTTGCTTGCTCACGAAGACCTAGGGCACTTGAGGAGGCCCATTGTTGGAATATACAAGCCAAGTTCTATAATGAAAAATTCCCACTAGTATATGAAAGTGACAAAACAAGAGACTCTCTATCATAAAGATCATGGTGCTACTTTGAAGCATAAGTGTGGAAAAAAGGATAGTAGCATTGTACCTTTTATTTTTTTATTTAAATTTTTTATTTAGCCTTTCCTTTTTTTGGGACAATGCTCTATTAATGATGATCATCACACTTCTATTTATTTACAACTCAATGATTACAACTCGATACTACAACAAGGTATGACTCTATATGAATGCCTCCGGTGGTGTACCGGGATTGCGATGAATCAAGTGTGACATGTATGAAAAATTATGAACGGTGGCTTTTCCACAAATATGATGTCAACTACATGATCATGCAAAGCAATATGACAATGATGATGCATGTCATAATAAACGGAACGGTGGAAAGTTGCATGGCAATATATCTCAGAATGGCTATGGAAATGCCATAATAGGTAGGTATGGTGGCTGTTTTGAGGAAGATATAAGGAGGTTTATGTGTGACAGAGCGTATCATATCACGAGATTTGGATGCACTGGCGAAGTTTGCACCAACTCTCAAGGTGAGAAAGGGCAATGCACGGTACCGAAGAGGCTAGCAATGATGGAAGGGTGAGAGTGCTTATAATCCATGGACTCAACATTAGTCATAAAGAACTCAAATACTTATTGCAAAAATCTACAAGTCATCAAAAACCAAGCACTACGTGCATGCTCCTAGGGGGATAGATTGGTAGGAAAAGACCATCGCTCGTCCCCGACCGCCACTCATAAGGAAGACAATCAAATAACACCTCATGTTTCAAATTTGTTACACAACGTTTACCATATGTGCATGCTACGGGACTTGCAAACTTCAACACAAGTATTCCTCAAATTAACAACTACTCAACTAGCACGACTTTGATATTATTACCTCCATATCTCAAAACAATCATCAAGCATCAAACTTCTCTTAGTATTCAAAACACTCATAAGAATTTTTTTACTAATCTTGAATACCTAGCATATTAGGATTATTTAAGCAAATTACCATGCTATTTAAGACTCTCAAAATAATATAAGTGAAGCATGAGAGTTCATATAGTTCTATAAAATAAAACCACCACCACACTCTAAAAGGATATAAGTGAAGCACCAGAGCAGATGACAAACTACTCCGAAAGATATAAGTGAAGATCAATGTGTAGTCGAATAATTGTGCAACTATGTGAAGACTCTCTAACATTTAATAATTTTAGATCTTGGTATTTTATTCAAATAGCAAGCAAAACATAAGTAAGTAAAATGACGCTCTAAGCAAAACACATATCATGTGGCGAATAAAAATATAGCTCCAAGTAAAGTTACCGATGAACGAAGACGAAAGAGGGGATGCCTTCCGGGGCATCCCCAAGCTTAGGCTTTTGGTTGTCCTTGAATATTACCTTGGGGTGCCTTGGTAATCCCCAAGCTTAGGCTCTTGCCACTCCTTATTCCATAGTCCATCGAATCTTTACCCAAAACTTGAAAACTTCACAACACAAAACTTAACAAAAAACTCATAAGCTCCGTTAGTATAAGAAAATAAATCACCACCTAGGTACTGTTGTGAACTCATTCTAAATTCATATTGGTGTAATATCTACTGTATTCCAACTTATCTATGGTTCATAGCCTCCGATACTACTCATAGATTCATCAAAATAAGCAAACAACACATCGGAAACAGAATCTGTCAAAAACAGAACAGTCTGTAGTAATCTGGATCAAACGTATACTTATGAAACCCCAAAAATTCTAAAATAAATTGCTGGACCTGAGGAATTTATCTATTATTCATCTGCAAAATAATTAACTAAATATCACTCTCCAAATAAAAATGGCAGCAATTCTCGTGAGCGCTAAAGTTTCTGTTTTTTACAACATGATCATAAAGACTTCACCCAAGTCTTCCCAAAGGTTCTACTTGGCACAAACACTAATTAAAACATAAAACCACATCTAAACAGAGGCTAGATAAATTATTTATTACTAAACATGAGCAAAAAGCAAGGAACAAAAATAAAATTGGGTTGCCCCTCAACAAGCGCTATCGTTTAACGCCCCTAGCTAGGCATGATGATTTTAATGATGCTCACATAAAAGATAAGAATTGTAACATAAAGAGAGCATCATGAATAATATGACTAGCACATTTAAGCCTAACCCACTTCCTATGCATAGGGATTTTGTGAGCAAACAACTTATTGGAACAATAATCAACTAGCATAGGAAGGCAAAACTAGCATACCTTCAAAACTTTAAGCACATAGAGAGGAAACTTGATATTATTGCAATTCCTACAAGCATACGTTTCTCCCTCATAATAATTTTCAGTAGCATCATGAATGAATTCAACAATATAACCATCACCTAAAGAATTCTTTTCATGATCTACAAGCATAGAAAATTTACTACTCTTCACATAAGCAAGATTCTTCTCATTCGGAATAGTGGAAGTATCATAAGAAACTCGAATACTATAAATTGTTTCCACATTAAAAGAGTAATGTTCAGAAAAAGGGTAATCATAATCATGACAAGTTTTATAAATATAATCACTACTTTTTATAGCATAAGTATCATCACAATGATCATCATAAGTAGGAGGCATGCTATCATCATTATAAATTTGCATATCAAAACTTGGGAGACTAAAAATATCATATTCATTAAACGTAGCATCCCCAAGCTTGGGACAAACATTAATTGCAGAAAATATATTCTCAAGAATATCATCTTCATCAAACATATCATCCCCAAACTTGGGTCTTTTCATATTATAAGCATAATCACTCTCATCATTAATAGTATGGATAGCACCACTAGTATAGCAATTATCATATTCTCCCAAGCAATTATCATTATCTTCCACAATTATATTTCATTAGGAAAAATAGTAATAGGAGCAACATTATTTGGGGGAGATATCTTTTTACCTCTCTTCCTTTTTGTTTTCTTCTTCTTCACCACATCATGTGTGGGTTCAATCTTCTTTTTGGAGCTCCTTATTAATGAGATTGGTTGAATAGGAGGCTCCTCCTCGTTACCTGATTCATCATAAGAAATAATAGGAGGGTATTGGGAAGTCTCTTCCCTTTCATTAGTATTCTATTCATCTTCTATTTGCTTTATTTTCTTTATGTAATTGGCAATATAAGGATTTTCAATGCAATTCACCGCACAATACATATAAATTTCCTCTAGATCACAGCCAAGAAGTTTATAACGGGCAAATTCTGGAAGATGCTTAGTTATACGTTTCATTTCTTCTTAGCCCATAAGCAAACTAATTTCATTATAATGTGCAAGGGAAATCAAGCCATCACAATTTTTGGACACGATTAGATCATGAAACAATTTGCATCGGATAGCTAAATGACCACTTTCATTGCAAAGTCCACAAGTACGGCCAAGAAAATTTAAATATTCAGCACAATCATCTAGCCTTTCTTGCAACAATTTAGTTTCTAAGTGCTTATGCCTCTTGCAATATCTATGTTCCCTATTTGGTGTGTACTTGCAAACCCAATGCACTCCACAAAAATTGACATGTTTATAGGAGACATTTTCATCATAACTAGTGCAATCATCATTAGTACTATGGATATTCAAGGAGTTCGTACTAACAACATTGCAATCATGCTTATTATTCAAAGATTTAGTGCCAAACATTTTAATGCATTCTTCTTCTAGCATTTGAGCACAATTTTTCTTTCCATCATACTCACGAAAGATATTAAAAAGATGAAGAGTATGAGGCAAACTCAATTCCATTTTTTATAGTTTTCTTTTATAAACTAAACTAGTGATAAAACAAGAAACTAAAAGACTCGATTGCAAGATTTAAAGATATACCTTCAAGCACTCACCTCCCCGGCAACGGCGCCAGAAAAGAGCTTGATGTCTACTACACAACCTTCTTCTTGTAGACGTTGTTGGGCCTCCAAGTGCAGAGGTTTGTAGGACAGTAGCAAATTTTCCTCATGTGGATTACCTAAGGTATATCAATCCATGGGAGGCATAGGATGGAGATGGTCTCTCTCAAGCAACCCTGCAACCAAATAACAAAGAGTCTCTTGTGTCCCCAACACACCCAATACAATGGTAAATTGTATAGGTGCACTAGTTCGGCGAAGAGATGGTGAAACAAGTGGTATATGGATGGTAGATAAAGGTTTTTGTAATCTGAAATTATAAAAACAGTAAGGTAACTAATGATAAAAGTGAACCTAAACGGTATTGCAATGTTAGAAAACAAGGCCTAGGGTTCATACTTTCACTAGTGCAAGTTCCCTCAAAATAATAATAACATAATGGATCACATAACTATCCCTCAACATGCAACAAAGAGTCACTCCAAGGTGACTAATAGCAGAGAACAAACGAAGAGATTATGGTAGGGTACGAAACCATCTCAAAGTTATTCTTTCCAATCAATCCGTTGGGCTATTCCTATAAGTGTCACAAACAACCCTAGAGTTCGTACTAGAATAACACCTTAAGACACAAATCAACCAAAACCCTAATGTCACCTAGATACTCCAATGTCACATCAAGTATCCGTGGGTATGATTATACGATATGCATCACACAATCTCAGATTCATCTATTCAACCAACACATAGAACCTCAGAGAGTTGTTGGGTTTCGTAGTAATTTCAAAAAATTTCCTACGCACACACAAGATCATGTGATGCATAGCAACGAGAGGGGAGAGTGTTGTCTACGTACCCACGCAGACCGACTGCGGAAGCGTTGACGCACCATAGAGGAAGTAGTCATACATCTTCACGATCCAACCGATCAAGTACCGAAACTACGGCACCTCCGAGTTCGAGCACACATTCAGCTCGATGACGATCCCCGGACTCCGATCCAGCAAAGTGTTGGGGAAGAGTTCCGTCAGCACGACGGCGTGGTGACGATCTTGATGTACTACAGCAGCAGGGCTTCGCCTAAACTC
The DNA here is from genome assembly GCF_018294505.1 of Triticum aestivum. Lineage (NCBI taxonomy): Eukaryota > Viridiplantae > Streptophyta > Magnoliopsida > Poales > Poaceae > Triticum > Triticum aestivum. The sequence goes on along the minus strand of NC_057806.1, from coordinate 609,282,057 downwards.
CGCTACAGTATTATCAAGGAATATGGTGGCTGGGGGCACCGCACACGGCTAAGGAATAGATCACGTGGATCAACTTGTGTGTTCCAGGGTGCCTCTACCTCAGTATATAAAGGACCAAAGGGGGGGAGGCTGGCCAGCCACAAGGGGTGCGCCAGGAGAGTCCTACTCCCTCTGGGAGTAGGATTCCCCCCCCCCCAATCCTAGTTGGAATAGGATTCGCGGAAGGGGGAAAAGAGAAGGAGGGGGCCGGCCACCTCTCCTAGTCCTAATAGGACTAGGGGAAGGGGGAGGCGCACAGCCCATGTAGGGCTGCCTCTTCTATTTTCCACTAAGGCCCATCATGGCCCATTTAGCTCCCGAGGGGTTCCGGTAACCTTCCCGGTACTTCGGTAAAATCCCGATTTCACCCGGAACACTTCCGATATCCAAACATAGGCTTCCAATATATCAATCTTTATGTCTCGACCATTTCGAGACTCCTCGTCATGTCCGTGATCACATCCGGGACTCCGAACAACCTTTGGTACATCAAAATGCATAAACTCATAATATAACTGTCATCGTAACCTTAAGCGTGCGGACCCTACGGGTTCGAGCACAATGTAGACATGACCGAGACACGTCTCCGGTCAATAACCAATAGCGGGACCTGGATGCCCATATTGGCTCCTACATATTCTACGAAGATCTTTATCGGTCAGACCGCATAACAACATACGTTGTTCCCTTTGTCATCGGTATGTTACTTGCCCGAGATCCGATCGTCGGTATTCCAATACCTAGTTCAATCTCGTTACCGGCAAGTCTCTTTACTCGTTCCGTAATACATCATCTCACAACTAACTCATTAGTTGCAATGCTTGCAAGCCTTATGTGATGTGCATTACCGAGAGGGCCCAGAGATACCTCTCCGACAATCGGAGTGACAAATCCTAATCTCGAAATACGCCAACCCAACATGTACCTTTGGAGACACCTGTAATGCTCCTTTATAATCACCCAGTTACGTTGTGACGTTTGGTAGCACCCAAAGTGTTCCTCCGGCAAACGGGAGTTGCATAATCTCATAGTCATAGGAACATGTATATGTCATGAAGAAAGCAATAGCAACATACTAAACGATCGGGTGCTAAGCTAATGGAATGGGTCATGTCAATCAGATCATCCAACTAATGTTGTGACCTCATTAATCAAATAACAACACTTTGTTCATGGTTAGGAAACATAACCATCTTTGATCAACAAGCTAGTCAAGTAGAGGCATACTAGTGACACTAAGTTTGTCTATGTATTCACACATGTATTATGTTTCCGGTTAATACAATTCTAGCATGAATAATAAACATTTATCATGATATAAGGAAATAAATAATAACTTTATTATTGCTTCTAGGGCATATTTCCTTCAGTCTCCCACTTGCACTAGAGTCAATAATCTAGATTACACAGTAATGATTCTAACACCCATGGAGCCTTGGTGCTGATCATGTTTTGCTCATGGAAGAGGCTTAGTCAACGGGTCTGCAACATTCAGATCCGTATGTATCTTGCAAATCTCTATGTCTCCCACCTGGACTAGATCCCGGATGGAATTGAAGCATCTCTTGATGTGCTTGGTTCTCTTGTGAAATCTGGATTCCTTTGCCAAGGCAATTACACCAGTATTGTCACAAAAGATTTTCATTGGACCCGATGCACTAGATATGACACCTAGATCGGATATGAACTCCTTCATCCAGACTCCTTCATTTGCTGCTTCCGAAGCAGCTATGTACTCCGCTTCACATGTAGATCCCGCTACGACGCTTTGTTTAGAACTGCACCAACTGACAGCTCCACCGTTTAATGTAAACACGTATCCGGTTTGCGATTTAGAATCGTCCGGATCAGTGTCAAAGCTTGCATCAACGTAACCATTTACGACGAGCTCTTTGTCACCTCCATATACGAGAAGCATATCCTTAGTCCTTTTCAGGTATTTCAGGATGTTCTTGACCGCTGTCCAGTGATCCACTCCTGAATTACTTTGGTACCTCCCTGCTAGACTTATAGCAAGGCACACATCAGGTCTGGTACACAGCATTGCATACATGATAGATCCTATCGCTGATGCATAGGGAACATCTTTCATATTCTCTCTATCTTCTGCAGTGGTCGGGCATTGAGTCTTACTCAATTTCACACCTTGTAACACAGGCAAGAATCCTTTCTTTGCTTGATCCATTTTGAACTTCTTCAAAATTTTGTCAAGGTATGTTGTTTGTGAAAGTCCAATTAAGCGTCTTGATCTATCTCTGTAGATCTTAATGCCTAATATGTAAGCAGCTTCACCGAGGTCTTTCATTGAAAAACTCTTATTCAAGTATCCCTTTATGCTATCCAGAAATTCTATATCATTTCCAATCAATAATATGTCATCCACATATAATATCAGAAATGCTACAGAGCTCCCACTCACTTTCTTGTAAATACATGCTTCTCCAAAAGTCTGTATAAAACCAAATGCTTTGATCACACTATCAAAACGTTTATTCCAACTCCGAGAGGCTTGCACCAGTCCATAAATGGATCGCTGGAGCTTGCACACTTTGTTAGCTCCCTTTGGATCGACAAAACCTTCTAGTTGTATCATATACAACTCTTCTTCCAGAAATCCATTCAGGAATGCAGTTTTGACATCCATCTGCCAAATTTCATAATCATAAAATGCGGCAATTGCTAACATGATTCGGACAGACTTAAGCATCACTACAGGTGAGAAGGTCTCATCGTAGTCAATCCCTTGAACTTGCCGAAAACCTTTTGCGACATGTCGAGCTTTGTAGACAGTAATATTACCGTCAGCATCAGTCTTCTTCTTGAGGATCCATTTATTCTCAATTGCTTGCCGATCATCGGGCAAGTCAACCGAAGTCCATACTTTGTTCTCATACATGGATCCCATCTCAGATTTCATGGCTTCAAGCCACTTTGCGGAATCTGGGCTCACCATTGCTTCTTCATAGTTCGTAGGTTCATCATGATCAAGCATCATGACTTCCAGAACGGGATTACCGTACCACTCTGGCGCGGATCTTTACTCTGGTTGATCTACGAGGTTCAGGAGTATCTTGTTCTGAAGTTTCATGGTCATTATCATTAACTTCCTCACTAACTGGTGTAGGTGTCACAAGAACAATTTTCTGTGATGTACTACTTTCCGATAAAGGAGCATGTACAGTTACCTCGTCAAGTTCTACTTTCCTCCCACTCACTTCTTTCGAGAGAAACTCCTTCTCTAGAAAGTTTCCGAATTTAGCAACAAAAGTCTTGCCTTCGGATCTGTGATAGAAGGTGTATCCAATAGTTTCCTTTGGATATCCTATGAAGACACATTTCTCCGATTTGGGTTCGAGCTTATCAGGTTGAAGCTTTTTCACATAAGCATCGCAGCCCCAAACTTTTAGAAATGACAACTTTGGTTTCTTGCCAACCCACAGTTCATAAGGCGTGGCCTCAACGGATTTTGATGGTGCCCTATTTAACGTGAATGTGGCCGTCTCTAGAGCTTATCCCCAAAACGATAGTGGTAAATCAGTAAGAGACATCATAGATCGCACCATATCTAGTAAAGTACGATTACGACGTTCGGACACACCATTACGCTGAGGTGTTCCGGGTGGCGTGAGTTGCAAAACTATTCCACAATTTTTCAAATGTACACCAAACTCGTAACTCAAATATTCTCCTCCACGATCAGATCGTAGAAACTTTATTTTCTTGTTACGATGATTTTCAACTTCACTCTGAAATTCTTTGAACTTTTCAAATGTTTCAGACTTATGTTTCATTAAGTAGATATACCCATATCTGCTTAAATCATCTATGAAGGTGAGAAAATAACGATATCCGCCACGAGCCTCAATATTCATCGGACCACATACATCTGTATGTATGATTTCCAACAAATCTGTTGCTCTCTCCATAGTACCGGAGAACGGTGTTTTGGTCATCTTGCCCAAGAAGCACGGTTCGCAAGTACCAAGTGATTCATAACAAAGTGGTTCCAAAAGTCCATCAGTATGAAGTTTCTTCATGCGCTTTACACCGATATGACCTAAACGGCAGTGCCATAAATAAGTTGCACTATCATTATCAACTCTGCATCTTTTGGCTTCAACATTATGAATATGTGTATTACTACTATCGAGATTCAATAAGAATAGACCACTCTTTAAGGGTGCATGACCATAAAAGATATTACTCATATAAATAGAACAACCATTATTCTTTGATTTAAATGAATAACCGTCTTGCATTAAACAAGATCCAGATATAATGTTCATGCTCAACGCTGGCACCAAATAACAATTATTTAGGTCTAATATTAATCCCGAAGGTAGATGTAGAGGTAGCGTGCCGACCGCGATTACATCGACTTTGGAACCGTTTCCCACGCGCATCGTCACCTCGTCCTTAGCCAATCTTCGCTTAATCCGTAGCCCCTGTTTCGAGTTGCAAATATTAGCAACAGAACCAGTATCAAATACCCAGGTGCTACTGCGAGCATTAGTAAGGTACACATCAATAACATGTATATCATATATACCTTTGTTCACCTTGCCATCCTTCTTATCCGCCAAATACTTGGGGCAGTTCCGCTTCCAGTGACCAGTCTGCTTGCAGTAGAAGCACTCAGTTTCAGGCTTAGGTCCAGACTTGGGTTTCTTCTCTTGAGCAGCAACTGGCTTGCCGTTCTTTTTGAAGTTCCCCTTCTTATTTCCTTTGCCCTTTTTCTTGAAAGTAGTGGTCTTGTTGACCATCAACACTTGATGCTCCTTCTTGATTTCTACCTCCGCAGCTTTCAGCATCGCGAAGAGCTCAGGAATAGTCTTGTTCATCCCTTGCATATTATAGTTCATCACGAAGCTCTTGTAGCTTGGTGGCAGTGATTGAAGAATTCTGTCAATGACGCAATCATCTGGAAGATTAACTCCCAATTGAATCAAGTGATTATTATACCCAGACATTTTGAGTATATGCTCACTGACAGAACTGTTCTCCTCCATCTTGCAGCTATAGAACTTATTGGAGACTTCATATCTCTCAATCTGGGCATTTGCTTGAAATATTAACTTCAACTCCTGGAACATCTCATATGCTCCATGACGTTCAAAACGTCGTTGAAGTCCCGATTCTAAGCCGTAAAGCATGGCACACTGAACTATCAAGTAGTCATCAGCTTTGCTCTGCCAGACGTTCATAACATCCGGCGTTGCTCCTGCGCAGGCCTAGCACAAAGCGGTGCTTCCAGGACGTAATTCTTCTGTGCAGCAATGAGGATAATCCTCAAGTTACGGACACAGTCCATGTAATTGCTACCATCATCTTTCAACTTTTCTTTCTCAAGGAACGCATTAAAATTCAACGGAACAACAACACGAGCCATCTATCTACAATTAACATAAACAAGCAAGATACTATCAGGTACTAAGTTCATGATAAATTTAAGTTCAATTAATCATATTACTTAAGAACTCCCACTTAGATAGACATCCCTCTAATCCTCTAAGTGATTACATGATCCAAATCAACTAAACCAAAACCGATCATCACGTGAGATGGAGTAGTTTTCAATGGTGAACATCGTTATGTTGATCATATCTACTATATGACTCACGCTCGACCTTTTGGTCTCCGTGTTCTGAGGCCATATCTGTATATGCTTGGCTCGTCAAGTATAACCTGAGTATTCCGCGTGTGCAATTGTTTTGCACCCGTTGTATTTGAACGTAGAACCTATCACACCCGATCATCACGTGGTGTCTCATCACGAAGAACTTTCGCAATGGTGCATACTCAGGGAGAACACTTCTTGATAATTTAGTAAGAGATCATCTTATAATGCTACCGTCAATCAAATCAAGATAAGATGCATAAAAGGATAAACATCACATGCAATCAATATAAGTGATATGATATGGCCATCATCATCTTGTGCTTGTGATCTCCATCTCCGAAGCACCATCGTGATCACCATCGTCACCGGCATGACACCTTGATCTCCATTGTAGCATCGTCGTCGTCTCGCCAAGTTTATGCTTCTACGACTATCGCTACCGCTTAGTGATAAAAGTAAAGCATTACATCGCGATTGCATTGCATACAATAAAACGACAACCATATGGCTCCTGCCAGTTGCCGATAAATCGGTTACAAAACATGATCATCTCATACAATAAAATTCAGCATCATGTCTTGACCATATCACATCATAACATGCCCTGCAAAAACAAGTTAGACGTCCTCTACTTTGTTGTTGCAAGTTTTATGTGGCTGCTACGGGCTTAAGCAAGAGCCAATCTCACCTACGCATCAAAACCACAATGATAGTTTGTCAAATAGACTCCGTTTTAACCTTCGCAAGGACCGGGCGTAGCCACACTTGGTTCAACTAAAGTTGGAGAGACTGTCGCCCGCAAGCCATCGATGTGCAAAGCACGTCGGGGGAACCGGTCTCGCGTAAGCGTACGCGTAATGTTGGTCCGGATCGTCTCGTCCAACAATGCCGCCGAACCAAAGTATGACATGCTGGTAGGCAGTATGACTTATATCGCCCACAACTCACTTGTGTTCTACTCGTGCATATAACATCAACATAAATAACCTAGGCTCGGATGCCACTGTTGGGTTTCGTAGTAATTTCAAAAAATTTCCTATGCACACACAAGATCATGTGATGCATAGCAACGAGAGGGGAGAGTATTGTCTACGTACCCACGCAGACCGACTGCGGAAGCGTTGACGCATCGTAGAGGAAGTAGTCGTACGTCTTCACGATCCAACCGATCAAGTACCGAAACTACGGCACCTCCGAGTTCGAGCACACGTTCAGCTTGATGACGATCCCCGGACTCCGATCTAGCAAAGTGTCGGGGAAGAGTTCCGTCAGCACGACGGTGTGGTGATGATCTTGATGTACTACAGCAGCAGGGCTTCGCCTAAACTCCGCTACAGTATTATCGAGGAATATGGTGGCTGGGGGCACCGCACACGGCTAAGGAATAGATCACGTGGATCAACTTGTGTGTTCTAGGGTGCCTCTACCTCAGTATATAAAGGACCAAAGGGGGGAGGCTGGCCGGCCACAAGGGGTACGCCAGGAGAGTCCTACTCCCTCTGGGAGTAGGATTCCCCCCCCCCCCCCAATCCTAGTTGGAATAGGATTCGCGGAGGGGGGAAAAGAGAAGGAGGGGGCCGGCCACCTCTCCTAGTCCTAATAGGACTAGGGGAAGGGGGAGGCGCACAGCCCATGTAGGGCTGCCTCTTCTCTTTTCCACTAAGGCCCATCATGGCCCATTTAGCTCCCGGGGGGTTCCGGTAACCTTCCCGGTACTCCGGTAAAATCCCGATTTCACCCGGAACACTTCCGATATCCAAACATAGGCTTCCAATATATCAATCTTTATGTCTCGACCATTTCGAGACTCCTCGTCATGTCCGTGATCACATCTGGGACTCCGAACAACCTTCGGTACATCAAAATGCATAAACTCATAATATAACTGTCATCGTAACCTTAAGCGTGCGGACCCTACAGGTTCGAGAATAATGTAGACATGACCGAGACACGTCTCCAGTCAATAACCAATAGTGGGACCTGGGTGCCCATATTGGCTCCTACATATTCTACGAAGATCTTTATCGGTCAGACCGCATAACAACATACGTTGTTCCCTTTGTCATCGGTATGTTACTTGCCCGAGATTCGATCGTCGGTATTCCAATACCTAGTTCAATATCGTTACCGGCAAGTCTCTTTACTCGTTCCGTAATACATCATCTCGCAACTAACTCATTAGTTGCAATGCTTGCAAGGCTTATGTGATGTGCATTACCGAGAGGGCTCAGAGATACCTCTCCGACAATCGGAGTGACAAATCCTAATCTCGAAATACGCCAACCCAACATGTACCTTTGGAGACACCTGTAATGCTCCTTTATAATCACCCAGTTACGTTTTGACGTTTGGTAGCACCCAAAGTGTTCCTCCGGCAAACGGGAGTTGCATAATCTCATAGTCATAGGAACATGTATATGTCATGAAGAAAGCAATAGCAACATACTAAATGATCGGGTGCTAAGCTAATGGAATGGGTCATGTCAATCAGATCATTCAACTAATGATGTGACCTCATTAATCAAATTACAACACTTTGTTCATGGTTAGGAAACATAACCATCTTTGATCAACAAGCTAGTCAAGTAGAGGCATACTAGTGACACTAAGTTTGTCTATGTATTCACACATGTATTATGTTTCCAGTTAATACAATTCTAGCATGAATAATAAACATTTATCATGATATAAGGAAATAAATAATAACTTTATTATTGCCTCTAGGGCATATTTCCTTCAAGAGTGCCCCAAAGTTCCTACCGAAGAATCACGACGAAAACATGTGCCAACCCCTATGCATAGGTTCATGGGCGGAACCCGCAAGTTGATCACCAAAACATACATCAAGTGTATCACGTGATATCCCATTGTCACCACAGATACGCACGGCAAGACATACATCAAGTGTTCTCAAATCTTTAAAGACTCAATCCGATAAGATAACTTCAAAGGGGAAACTCAATCCATTACTAGAGAGTAGAGGAGGGAGAAACATCATAAGATCCAACTATAATAGCAAAGCTCGCGATACATTAAGATCGTATCACCTCAAGAACATGAGAGAGAGATCAAACACATAGCTACTGGTACATACCCTCAGCCTCGAGGGAGAACTACTCCCTCCTCGTCATGGAGAGCACCGGGATGATGAAGATGGTCACCGGAGAGGGATTGCCCCCTCCGGCAGGGTGCCGGAACGGGTCTAGATTGGCTTTCGGTGGCTACGGAGGCTTCTGGCGGCGGAACTCCCGATCTATTGTGCTCCCCAATCGTTTTAGGGTATATGAAGATATATAGACGAAAGAAGTACGTCAGAGGGGCCAGGGGGGTGGGCGCGCCCCCCTACCTCGTGGCTTCCTCGAAGCTTCCTTAACGTGGACTCCAAGTCTCCCGGGTTGCTTTCCTTCCAAAAATAAGTTCCGTGAAGTTTCAGGTCAATTGGACTCCGTTTGATTTTCCTTTTCTGGGATACTCTAAAACAAGGAAAAAACAGAAACTGGCACTGGGCTCTGGGTTAATAGGTTAGTCCCAAAAATAATATAAAAGTGTATAATAAAGCCCATAAACATCTAAAACAGAAGATAATATAGCATGGAGCAATAAAAAATTATAGATACGTTGAAGACGTATCACACCATGCCATAGCCCAAGAGCGTCGCCGCCCTGTACGCCTGTCATCGCATTACTAGGCCCCGTGCCAGCCCAGCGCCTCCACCCGCCACGCAGTCCCACACGAGCCATCGAACAAAGCAGAGATGGAGCAGGACCCGCTGCCACCTACGCCGGCCGGACATTGCCTGGCAACACCTCGTGACAACGGTGGGAAAGGGATGCGGCGTGCTAGGGTTGCCCCCGGTCACTCGTGGGAGCAATGCGGGGGAGATATTTTTTTGGCTACCTCTTTCCTCCTCCCGAGATAAAACATCTTTTTAAAATATTTTGACAAAATGAATTTAAAAATACACACAAAACTCTCAGATTGTGACAAGTATCACACAACCAATGTGTCACTTGTAACCACGATGGGAGGTGAGAGTTGCCTTCGTAATGGGTACCCTCTAATTAGTGATTTGGAGAACCTCCCCCCTGTTCCCTTGGACGATGACTGAACGAGGAGTCCTCTAGAGACCAGCGCCGTAGTCTGTTCTTCTCGTTTCGTCCGTCAGTTCTTGCATGGGCTCCACACACGAGGTTGGCGATCACCCAGGCCGACCAGACCAATTTTTTCCTGACATTGGCGACACAACGGCAAAGTGTCTAGGCCGCTATCCGCTGCCGGCTATGGCGCTCAACGCTAATTCACGACATGCATGGTTTAGTTGTTGAGTTGTTCCACTAGGTTCAAACTGCTTCGCTCTGTTATCCTAGTGAATTTCTACAGGGCTGGGCGGATTGTTGCAATGTTTTGCTCGGCTGTAGCTCCGGCATTACCGTAAGACATTGCCGACCTGACCCGATCATGTACAAACCAACTGGAATCTGGGCCAAAGCTCGATTTTTTCTTCCCGGTGCCTTCTGTTTCAAAAGCTTATCATCCATCTTTCCTTGTCCTTAAGCATCAGCCTACGATGGTATTTCACTTAACAGACTTTTTTGCATATGCCGTTCTTGTATGTTATCTCAATCTGGATGGACCCTACTATATACACTTAGTCTAAGCTTACTTCAGAAGTGGATAAGAGATGTGGATGTGCTTATATATAGACGAGCATGCGTGGGGGGCTGGTGGCCACAGACAAAAGGAGCAACTAATATTGCAAATGAGCTAGTTACATCTTATCACACAATCCAATCCTTATAATGCTGACGTACTGGTCCAATTCATGGCAGTCCTACAGAGCTAGCTACCTCAGCATGGCGCATGATAAGGATTGGATTATGTCATGAATTTGGCAAGTACCTCATGGTCTTGTGAAGTGGGGACAGACATGGCCGATAGCCAGTTTCTCCTCGTCCACTGAGATATATAAACTCATCAATTTGGTGAAGGATGTGCGACTAAGTTTTTTTACCGGAGCGGGTACCTACCGGTCAAGCATCCGCCGTTGGTGTCATTTTAGAGATCTGTGCCCTTGTTTTGTTTATCAGATAGATGAATGGTAATACATGAATACATGTACTTGCGTCAGACTGACAGAGTCAGCTTTTACAGAGAAGAGAGAGGGGACTGGAGAGAACGGTGCATGCATGCATTCTCTCACCCCATGCACTGGACATGCATTTTATATTCATCCTCATATTTCTAAGGATTCATATCTTTTGAACCAAATGTTCATTACTGAAATTTCTTATATATTTGAATTCGTGGGGTGAAGACCTTCAAAACAAGATCAATTTTGAATATACTTGAACTATCTTTTTCATATATATTTCAATTACATTTGAAATTAGTTTCATAAAACATTTGACATAACCAATTTCACATAATTTAAACAACCTATTTCACTATTTTTCAAACACAAGATTAAGCAAATTGACAAACATACCGAAATATGTTTCATATATTTGAGAAAGACATGTTTCATAAACATTGAGTGAAATATTTAGACAACAACTTAGACGTGTTTGAAATAATCAATTTCACATATTTCAAATAACCTATGTCGCATATTTCATTATTTTTTATATTTCAATTTTCTTTTAAATTGCTTTTATAAAACATAAAATTGATCTGCTATTTCATAAAAGTGTTTTGGACTGTTTCGCTAATATCAGTTAAAAAACCATTTCACTCATTTCAAAAATCGATTTCACAAATTTCATAAGACATATTACTCTCATTTGCAAATATCAATTTCACTGCAAATTTATGAAATATATTGAAATGTATTCCGCTCATTAAAACTATCTGTTTCAAACACTGGAAAATTAGTTTCACAACAAAAATTGGTTTTATTTCTCTTTTATTCAAATAACTTATTTCACTCATTTCAGAAAAGACACTGCACTCATTTACAAAATATACATTTCACCAATTTCACTAGTTTCGGGAAACACATAACATTCATTTTCAGAAAACATATTACACTCATTTCACTAGTTTCCAAAATAATTATTTAACAAATTTGAAACAATGCATTTCACTTGGAAAACCGATTTCACTCATTTCGAGAACTGGTTTCAATCATTTTGAAATTTGTAATTTGAAATGAGTGAAATTAATATTTTGACATGATTGAAATAGTAAAAATTAAACTAGTTTAAATATATTCAAGATTGGTCTCATTCTAAACATCTTATGTTCCAGAATTTGAATATATAAAAAATTTAAATAATAGAACAATGCTGTAAAAAATATTGGCCATCTAAAAATGTAAACAAAAATAAAATGCACGGACTTGTTTGAGAGAGAGGAGAGATGCTGCATGCATGCGTACATCCCGCTGCAAAAAGTACTGCCATTCCTAACATGGGCCCTATTCATCTGACGATGATTTGACTATATACAAAAATATAACTGCCTAAATACATGATTATACATATGAATGGGTCCCGCTTAGACACACATCGTAAAGCACGTGAACGGTGGATGGGTAGCCGGTAGCTACCAGCACCGGTAAAAGAGACTTTGCGGAAGGATGTGTCCCTGGAAGTTAGTGTTTTCGAAAGTAAGGAGTCTCTTTATCCTGCCTGGTGAACGATGCGCAAGACTACCCTAATGAGAAAACAACAGTTTTGTGCGATATTGCGTCTATAAATCTAACCCGTATGTCCATTCTTTGTTTCGTCTAGCTAGGTGCTTCTTCACTTTACGCTAAACCAAACTATACATATGTGATAAAGGAGCACACCAAATGTAATTTATAAATAATCTTGCTATTGTCATTGTCCGGTATGGTATGTAGACATACGTGAGCTTCTAGTTAGGTCCGAGTGGTTGTTTGCATGTAAGCTTGGATGTGCATATAAACACGTGTAGGGGCTGTAGTTTAGTACACCATGCATGAGACTGATCTGAAGAAATTCAGAGAAAACAAATCTATGCACAAAGGGTGTCTACGGCCAATAGTTCTCTTCGCGTGCGTCATGTTTCGCGTGATTGGGCATGCACCTGTAACTGGCCGTTAATGAAATGCAGCCATTTGCATCAGAGCATGCGAGGTTTAAGCTTTAACGTTGCTCTTGCCTTGGTGAGATGGACCCTACTAGCGCCCACTCGGACGTAATCATTGCTTGGCGGAGCACACGGTGATGACGATGAACCTGTTATCGTCAGCAGGGTGGTTGTCATTGTTGGCAAAGTATGTCAAGATCATCTCCATGGGAGTTAGATAAATCAAGGAGTCGTTTTTTGATAAAGGGGTTTGATTTTATTAGCTTAAAATGGAGCATAAAGATATACACACACAATAAGTACACACTCGGGGGAGAAAACACCCTAGCCGCCGTGACTCCTCCCCCTCCCCTCCTAGTCTCGCCGCCGCCGGAGGGCTCTCCCTAGCAAAGGCCGGGTGGCGCTGAGGAAGGTGGTGGCGGGCAACGATTCCCTTGTGGTGGCGTGGGCGTGCGAGAGCTCCGCGCGCGGCAGAGGAGTAGTTGCAGACGGCGGCTGCCACCGCCGCGGGACGGGCAAAGCACAACGATCCGGTTGGCCTGGCACTGCGGGCGCACCGTGCATGGCAACGGCGTTGCCTACTATCTCCTACTTGGCAGCTAGGATCTGGGGCTCCTGGTCTGGGTCGGGCATCCAGGTTGGGGCTTTGACCGGTGTCGTGGCGACGGCCGCTCTGCTGTGTGCTGGCCTGTTGGAGGTGGCCGACCAGGAGGCGACGGTGGATCTGGCTTCAGATCTGTCCGGTGCCAAGTTTGGAGCGGCAAGACTTCCGGTGAAAACCGAGCCTCGACTACGGTCATGGTGGACGATGGCGGCGTCTTTTGTCGTCATTACCTTGTCGAAGGCATCTTCATAGCAAGTCGCGTCACTCCTTTCGGCCTGCTCTGGGAAAACCCTAGATCTGTTTTCATGGATCAGACGATTGCGACGTCAGGCATTGCGCTCCTTGCTAGAGGCATCGTTTTGGAGCAGGTACCGACTTGGATGGACAGGTGGTGGAGCGACATGGTATCTATCGCGTCATCGACTGGTCTCGGCGGCGTGGCGTAGCGGAGTGTCGCCGACGGATGCGTGGCGGTGGACGCGCGTAGGGAGGTGGCACTGTCTGACGTCGTGGTGGCGTCGACAGCAGCTAGACCGGGTAAGGTAGATGCAGCAGTACAACACTGAAGATGGATTGGTGACAGGTGGCTGCAGCGGCCTCATACCCGACAGACGTCCTGGTTGAGGAGTGCGTCGGACTGGTGGGTGCCCCATACCCGGCAGGCGTCCTGGTTGGGACCTCAGGTCTTAGATGTTAGGTTTGGCTGTGAGGTCTGTTTGGTATTAGGCCCAGACTATGAGCATCCCTTCATCAACTGGATAGGAGTAGCGACAGATGTTGCCTAGACGGTGGCTTTAGTCTTACTGTTGCAACTTTGTAAGTCTTGTGTGAATAATTAATAAACTGAATGCATGCACCGTCTAGATGCAGAGGCCGGGGGTCCTCCTCCTTTTCTAAAAAAAGTACATACTCGGTTTTTGCATAGTTAGGATGCGCACATCCAACCCTCACGCACGCACACAACAAAACATTGACAAATAACAAAGTCATATAAGACCCAATGCTACGTGTAGGCGAGGAAAAAAAGAAAAAAAATATGTTTGCAAACATGTTTATGCACATGCATCTCTACTTGAAGTCGTGATGTATGTGAGTCAAAGATTTGTCCAAGTTGCAGTTGAGCACCTCGCGGCTGATGGATGTCTTACCGGCCAGGTGTATCACCACCATGGGTGAAGTGAAGAATGTGTGTAAACACAAGTCTATTCCTAGAGATATATTAAATTAGTAAGATTCCGAAGATGTACTCCCATCGTTCAATAATGTAAGAGCATTTTTTACACTACAATTATAGAACGAAGGGGGTAGTTATCATATATAGCAGTGAGGATAAACATGCCATGCATAATGAATATCTATTGTAGCTGGTTGCGGAAGTTCCCTCCAAACTTAAGGCACAAATACGGTGTTTGTGCTTTAGTGTGTGCAATATGAAATTACACGTAATGACTTAGCCTTTAATACATCAAAATTTCTACTAGGAAATTGCCAGTGAGTGCCACTCGTACATTGGACACACCAATTAGACGCCAAACTGCTCATCTTTTTGACACACTCACTGATCACAAAAACCGCGACCATTGACCTCCTGCCACGTATTTTTGTGTGCCACCATGTCTATATTGCACACAACCAGGCTATTTGTCACAAAATGATGGCACCCACTTATGCTGGCTAGTATTCTCATTCTGACATACTCCATCCATTTTCGAAAGCTCTACATCACTGTCTGTTCTTGTATCTTATCACTATAAATGTACCTTAAATTTAACGTCAAAAAGTGAGTGTGAGCTGGTGCCATGACTAAAAGAGGTGCCAGCTGGTATAACTCAAAGGAGCCAGCACCCATCGTCTCACAGTCTATTTAAATGAATACTGCCTCCGTAAAGAAATATAAAAGTGTTTAGAGGACGTCCGTGTCCTCAAATATTCATATTTCTGCAGGTCATGATGAGATTGAGGTGTGGACGTACAACTGTGTTATTGAGGTGTGGTCTGGATGAGATTGGTATCTTCTGTCAATTTGATTGTTTGAGCTATCCTTGAGCAATGAATTTACCCTTTCATAAAAATAAAAGGGTAAGGAAGTCATGTTTTTTCTTTCTTTTTTGAAACAACGGCAAGAGCATGCCATTCTCATTAATTAAGACAGAAGAGTATATACAAGAAAAAATGGACGATGTCATCCTCCCAAGGTATCTGCAAATATGTTCCCGACTGGGAGGCCTGGACCGGGTTCCTCCAAACTTGTGCTAACCAGACCGGGAGCAGGAGATGCGTCTTCGGGCTTGTGTTCGGGATGCTGGTTTGCACGTTGTGGACGGCGCATACCAAGATGGTTATTGAGCAGGTCTTTTTATAATCGGAAAAGACTTTCGTCCGCTTTATATAAAGCAACAACCTACATACAACCGATACAAATCACAACACAACACCACCACAACCACACTCACCCAAGACCAGATACAAAGGTGCCAAAAGCTACAACTACCACACACGGAACGACTCAAGGTAGACTACAAGATGATAGTACGCAACACTACGGTGCCGCCACAGCACTTCCCAGAGATACCGCGAAGAGGTGAATTTGAGGGTCGACGACACCGTGAGCTCCAAGACGGTTCTTTCATGAAGGATACGACACCAAAGCGTCGACGCTGTCCGATCCGAGGATCTAGATTTTCATCCAAAGCATGACGAAGAAAAAGGAGCAACCACAACGAAGACTTTTTTAGGCAGGCCTTTGACTCGATCTTCATATTCCTTGCATTTTTTCAGCACCGGCATCCGCTCTCGAGGCAGCTGGACTGTGACCGGCTTGGAGACATTATACACAGGATGACTACTGCCAGGCACTGCCTGACTTCGCCACTGACCACCTAAGCACCTGAGCTACCGGCCACTTGGTGGTGTTTTTTCATATTTATTTTATGTTTCTTTTGGGCATGTTTTATGTTTTTTTTGTTGCCCAGCAGAATATTTTATTTCCGGTGCGACACTTGAACTTTTTATATGAATGTGTTGGTTATTTTATTTATAATAAAGCGGGATAAAAGCCTGTTTCGAGAGGTAGTCAATAGAAATGCAAAAATATTAAAGCTTGGAAGGTGACATGCTGCACAGTTAGCGAGGAGAGAGATGAAAAGCTTTGCCTTTAAGAGACTAGATTTTGTAAATCTTGGTGTACTGCACTTTTCAAATACCCTGTTAGCAAGAAGCGAGATTAAAAGCTTGCCTTTAAGAGAATGGATGTTGCAAACATGGGCGGACTACAGTCCTTATCCGTACCATCCATTACTGGATTGAGATTCTTACTACATAGTATTTTCAAAATTGTTTCCTCCCAAATGAAACAACACATGGATTTCAAACTTTCCAAGTCAACCATAAATTAAAACTACAATGTGCAGAAAAACTTTTGGATTGTTGAGGCATACTAGGTCTATCATCCGGTGATTTTTTAACGCAAAGAAGGCCAGTCTAGTTGCACCTCCAGACTACAGAAGCTATATCAGAATTAGTTTCAAGGGTTTCTCAAAAAAAAAAAAACCACATTCAGCGAGAGGAAGGAGATCTGTTGTTGTTGAATCAATAAGAGCCACTATATTGTCTGGCTCCCATAAAACCCTTGACTGCAACAAGAAATGGTGATTCCCTTGCATGATTCTTTGATGCTAAGTGGAAAATTGCAGGTTAACAATGACCAAGTATAGACATATTTTTGAATTCTTTATTGTGTGCACTTACACGTAGAAGTAGTCTTTGCGGCTCCCCGTTCATTCTCCACCAAGAGTCTCAAGCAGAACAACGGCAAAACTGTAGACGTTGTTGGAACCGCAGCTCTCTAGCTACCTCTCCTCTCATTCGAACAGAGGTGGAAAAGGAAAAACAGTGGACATAAAATTTTCTGACCGGCGACAAATACCGTCACGAGCGCTCAAATGCCCCAATCTTTTCTTTTTTACAATGGCTACATGGCTTACACTCGGCTCATACCATCATCATGGCGCGGCAACAGACCGGCGCACCTCCATCAATACATTAGGGGGCCTTTTATACCCGGCTGCACACACACACACGACTACAACCCATGCACGCACTAATCTAACCATTAATCCAACTACTACATGCATGCATGTGTGGCACTTATCCACTCCTACATACGTGCAAGGCTAGCAAACAGCTCCATGCATGCATCAATTTCTATGCTGGCTAATCTTCGTGCACCACGCACCCTTTGCAGCCCGCGCGATCCACACGCACGGCCGGTGCGCACGAACAGGAACGGCGACGGCCACGCACATGAACGCACACGTCACACGCGCCAGCCATCACATCGAGACGTGGTTTACTCCTAACATATTCCCCCTAAACCACGACTTGCGCATTGTCGCCAGAGTAGGTCTTCTGTCGTCGATGCCGCCGCCATGACCGTGACCCAGCCCGCGGACCCGACCTGGCGCACCGACGCCGGTTGTACCGTGCTCCGTCACGACCCCGGCGACATATGCCGAGCTCCTTCTCCGCCGGCGACACACACCTGGCGTCCCTCTACGCCTCGCACGTCCTGCACGCACTCGACGCGCCCGACAAGTCCAACCGCACCAGTGCGTCCCACACGTCTCGCACGCACCCGACGAGCCCGACCACACCAGACGCTCATCACGCGCCGCCTCCGCGTCCGCCATGGCAGCCACCAGCGACAAACCCCGGAAGGATGTATCCGAACTTGAGCACGAACTCGAGCACAACGGCGACATACGCCTCCTCCAACATCAACCTCACGCTTGTACATGCGCCCATGGTCCCGACGCGTCCAGTGCACACCCATAACACGCACCGGTCGCGCCCGGCTCGCCGCCACGGCTTATTGCCCTACACCGCTGCGGCCTCAATCGCGGCGCAGCACCTCCATGCCGCCATGCCGCTGTGTGTCATTGAAGCCGCCACCACGCAGGTCCTCCGCGGCCTCCTCACCGTGCCACCGCAGCCACTGCGGCCTCCTCGCTGCGAGGCGCTCCTCCATAGACCAACACACGGCCCGGAGCATCGCGCAGCCGCTGGCGAACTCCGCCAGCGCCGGCACACCTACGGCAAGGAGAACGACGCCCAAGATGAACCAGCTCTGATACCAAATGTTGGAACCGCAGCTCTCTAGCTACCTTTCATCTCACTCGAACGGAGGTGGAAGAAGAAGAACAGTAGACACAAGATTTTCTGGCCAGCGACAAATGCCACCACGAGCGTTCAAATGCCCCAATTTTTTCTTCTTTACAATGGCTGCATGGCTTACACTCGGCTCATACCGTTATCGTGGCGCGGCAAAAGACCGGCGCACCTCGATCAATACATTAGAGGGCCTTTTATACCCGGCCGCGCGCGCGCACACACGCGACTACAACCCATGCACGCACTAATCTAACCACTAATCCAACTACTACATGCATGCATGTGTGGCACTTATCCACTCCTACATGCGTGCAAGGCTAGCAAACAGCTCCGTGCATGCATCAACTAACTATGCTGGCTAATCTCCGTGCACCACGCACCCTCTGCAGCCCGCGCGATCCACACGCACGGCCGGTGCGCACGAACAGGAACGGCGACGGCCACGCACACGAACGCACGCGTCACACGCGCCAGCCATCACATCGAGACGTGGGTTACTCCTAACAGACGTCACACGTGAGTGTCATCTCCCCTCCCAATAGGTACTCCGGTGGTGCGTATCCTCTGGGTGCAACTCAGCCATATTAGAAAAAGGTTTTGAGCCTATATATACAAGTGTTGGAAACAAGAAAAAAACATGTAAACTGTATGATTACATAATGCTGAGGTTAGCAATAATATATGTAGAACCATAGATCAGAAGTTTTGAGTATGAAGCAGCTCACCATGAACCGACCATGGCAAGGTTAGACTCCGGACGATCGGGGACAAATAGCTTCTGAAATCTTGGCTACCCCTTTATCATTGTGAGGGTGAGGCTACCTATCTCATGAACAATGCTCTCAGCGGACCCCGCATGCATTTAGGCCACACGGTACGAACCTCTCACGGTACGAAACTCTCACGTCGAAATACGTGGCCATGAAATATTTCGGGCTTAAGAGGATGAGTGTGCAATGTGTGTCACTGCACAAAACACGGAATGTTAGAAAAAAAAGAACGATCAAAATCTAAGAAATCATATGTTACGGGGCGGTGAGGGGATGACTTACTCGGGAAAGTAAGGCACGAGGAAGTTATCCTTGTCTGGGTTTGCCAGAATGACGCCTTCGAGGTATGAACTCGCGACTTGCCGATCCCCAGCGCTGCCCAAGATCTTGGCACGCATGTAGAAGGGGTCGACTATCACGATGTCCGGGGTCTTGTCTCTAATGATCCGCATCTCCATACTCAGCGAAAATAGCCGAACGAAGGTGTAGTGCAGCGGATGAAGGTTAAACATAGCGAAGATGTCATCAAACCGCAGGACGATCATACCCCCGATGGCGCTATCGACAAAGCCCTTGCCCTCTGGCACCTTGGCCACGAAAACCGGGTATGCCACATCATTCTCGGAGCGACGCCGCTTCTCCAAAGAAAGAACACTGTCATGCAGACTCCGCATAGCACCGGTTGCAGCATTGAGCAGATTAGTCGGTAGCATCGGCCTACCCACCACATGCACCCTCCTCGAGATATCCTTAGATGTACGTGGCCCGTCCTAAGCACGAATCGTACTCGGTGCCGGCTGGCTCGCACCCTTATTATTCTTTCTTTTCTGTCCCTTCTTGTTCTGCTGTAATGGGATCGAGTTCTGCTCACAGACAGCCTTCTTGAGTGTGTTGGGGCTGATAATATTTGGCACCTCGGCTATCTGAGGCTCGGTGAAGGCGGCAGCTAGAGGTGTCTCCTGAGAACTAAACGCCAGACGATGCCTATTGCAACTGGGTTTCTCCGTGGTACCAGCTAGATCTTCTTTTGCAGGGTTGGGTTCTTGAGAAGGAGGCCCCAAGAATTCGTCACCGTACCCATGTTTGTTGAAGTACTTATTGACGTTGGTAAATGTACCGTCGTTGTCGTCGTCCGGATCCTGTGCCATATGCATGTCCGGATCCTGTGCCATATCCATGTCCGGCATGTCCGGTAGCGTTGCGGGGGTCTAGCCATGGCTTGGCACCGGCACGACTGGCGGTGTTGTCTGTGGGGTGGTGTCCCCTGCCCCCAAACGAATCTGGCTCTTCGGCCAAAGCATGGGCCAGTTTATTCAAGCGCTGGGGGTCATCACATCATCTTTGTCGGCCCCATGGGGTCGATACGGAGGTAACATGTCGTCGAAGCCCGGCAACACCCGAACCAGTTGAACCCTATAAACGGTGGGTGGCATCTGATTACCGTGGAACACGCGGCTGCCCGGTTGAACGATTCTACCCTTGGCGACATCGACCACGGTTCACGAAGTGCAGGAGAGTGCACAGAACGTCGGCGGCGCCCTGCGAAAACATGTAGGGCGACAGGGATGCCCAGTCAAAGGCAAGGAGATGAAGTAATCGGCCGAGAGGCTTAATTAGTTACCGTGATGGCGTCGAGCTCGGCTAATGTCGAGGCACCGCCAACGGCGGGCATGCAACTGACGGAGGGGCCGCTTGCTGCCAAGGTACCGGCCGGCGTATTCTTCCCACACCCGGGTGTATTAAGCTGTAATGTCGGCGCCGCCGCGGGAGACACCAATGCCGCCTCCGCCGGAGACACCAATGGCGCCACCGGCGCGTTGCGTGAGTTGCTGCCTGTGAAGCTGGGAATCGGGGGCGGCCCCTGTTGGCCGCCCGCAATCCACGCCTGCAGCCAAGAAACCAAGGTAGGCATAATGGCGGTGATCGTCGCTCCCAGTTGGTCTTGCACTTGCTCTTCGACAATCTCCGGAATCCGCGCCACTTGTGCCTTGAGTTGTTGAACCTCGCGCTCCTGGCTTTCCGAGCTGGTCTTTCTCTCCTTTCGCCCAGCGGTATAGTACTCCGACCATTTCATGGACAAGCCTTTGCCGGCCACACTCCCAGCTGACGTCGGCTTACTGAGATTATCCTTGTTTTTCATTACGTTCAACGCCCTATTTAAAGGGGTGTCGAAAGAGGAGCTCTGAGACGACCCCGAGCTACTGCTTTCAGTGTCTTGCGGAAGGAACATGAACCATTTAGAAATTTGGCTGCATTAATTAGAATGCAACCATATGGAGCTAATTACGCGGGCGTGTATTCCTTACCAGAACACGCTCAAGCGCCTTGGTCTTCGGATCCGTGATAAGCTCCTTGGTTACCGGGTCAATCTTGTATCGTGCCCTGCTACCTCTTGAGCACTGCGTTGGTTTTCCCCGAAGAGGAAGGGATGATGCAGCAAAGTAGCGTAAGTATTTCCCTCAGTTTTTGAGAACCAAGGTATCAATCTAGTAGGAGGCTATGCGCGAGTCCCTCGTACCTGCACAAAACAAATAAATCCTCGCAACCAATGCAAATAGGGGTTGTCAATCCCTATAAGGCCACTTACGAGAGTGAGATCTGATAGATATGATAAGATAATATTTTTGGTATTTTTATGATAAAGATGCAAAGTAAAATAAAGGCAAAGTAAATAGCAAAGGAAATAACTAAGTAGTAGGAGATTAATATGATAAAGATAGACCCGGGGGCCATACGTTTCACTAGTGGCTTCTCTCGAGAGCATAAGTATTCTACGGTGGGTGAACAAATTACTGTTGAGCAATTGACAGAATTGAGCATAGTTATGAGAATATCTAGGTATGATCATGTATATAGGCATCACGTCCGAGACAAGTAGACCGACTCCTGCCTGCATCTACTACTATTACTCCACTCATCGACCGCTATCCAGCATGCATCTAGAGTATTAAGTTAAAAACAGAGTAACGCCTTAAGCAAGATGACATGATGTAGAGGGATAGACTCATGCAATATGAAGAAAACCCCATCTTGTTATCCTCGATGGCAACAATACAATACGTGCCTTGCTGCCCCTACTGTCACTGGGAAAGGACACCGCAAGATTGAACCCAAAGCTAAGCACTTCTCCCATTGCAAGAAAGATCAATCTAGTAGGCCAAACCAAACTGATAATTCAAAGAGACTTGCAAAGATAACCAATCATACATAAAAGAATTCAGAGAAGATTCAAATATTGTTCATAGAGAGACTTGATCATAAACCCACAATTCATCGGTCTCAACAAACACACCGCAAAAAGAAGATTACATCGAATAGTTCTCCACAAGAGAGGGGGAGAATATTGTATTGAGATCCAAAAAGAGAGAAGAAGCCATCTAGCTACTAACTATGGACCCGTAGGTCTGAGGTAAACTACTCACACTTCATTGGAGAGGCTATGGTGTTGATGTAGAAGCCCTCCGTGATTGATGCCCCCTCCGGCGGAGCTCCGGAACAGGCCCCAAGATGGGATCTCGTGGATACAGAAAGTTACGGCGGTGGAATTAGGGTTTTGGCTCCGTATCTGATCGTTTTGGGGTACGTAGGTATATATAGGAGGAAGGAGTACGTCGGTGGAGCAACAGGGGGCCCACGAGGGTGGAGGGCGCGCCTGGGGTAGGCAGGCACGCCCCCTACCTCGTGGCCTCCTCTTTTCTTTCTTGACGTAGGGTCCAAGTCTCCCGGGTCTTGTTCATTGAGAAAATCACGTTCCCGAAGGTTTCATTCCATTTGGACTCCGTTTGATATTCCTTTTCTTTGAAACCCTAAAATAGGCAAAAAACAGCAATTCTGGGCTAGGCCTCCGGTTAATAGGTTAGTCCCAAAAATAATGTAAAAGTGGATAATAAAGCCCAATAATGTCCAAAACAGTAGATAATATAGCATGGAGCAATCAAAAATTATAGATACGTTGGAGACGTATCAAGCATCCCCAAGCTTAATTCCTGCTCGTCCTCGAGTAGGTAAATGATAAAAACAGAATTTTTGATGCGGAGTGCTACTTGGCATAATTTTAATGTAATTCTTCTTAATTGTGGTATGAATATTCAGATCCGAAAGATTCAAGACAAGAGTTCATATTGACATAAAAATAATAATACTTCAAGCATACTAACAAAGCAATTATGTCTTCTCAAAATAACATGGCTAAAGAAAGTTATCCCTACAAAATCATATAGTCTGGCTATGCTCTATCTTCATCACACAAAATATTTAAATCATGCACAACCCCGATGACAAGCCAAGCAATTGTTTCATACTTTTGACATTCTCAAAACTTTTTCAATCTTCACGCAATACATGAGCGTGAGCCATGGATATAGCACTATAGGTGGAATAGAGTGGTGGTTGTGGAGAAGACAAAAAGGGAGAAGATAGTGTCACATCAACTAGGCGTATCAACGGGCTATGGTTATTCCCATCAATAGATGTCAAATGTGAGTGAGTAGGGATTGCCATGCAACGGATGCACTAGAGCTATAAGTATATGAAATCTCAAAAAGAAACTAAGTGGGTGTGCATCCAACTTGCTTGCTCATGAAGACCTAGGGAATTTTGAGGAAGCCCATCATTGGAATATACAAGACAAGTTCTATAATGAAAGATTCCCACTAGTACATGAAAGTGATAACATGAGAGACTCTCTACTATGAAGATCATGGTGCTACTTTGAAACACAAGTGTGGTAAAAGGATAGTAACATTGTCCCTTCTCTCTTTTTCTCTCATTTTTTGGGCCTTTTCTCTTTTTTATGGCCTATTTTCTTTCTCTTTTTTTATTTTTCGTCCGGGGTCTCATCCCGACTTATGGGGGAATCATAGTCTCCATCATCCTTTCCTCACTGGGACAATGCTCTAATAATGATGATCATCACACTTCTATTTTTCTTACAACTCAACAATTACAACTCGATACTTAGAACAAAATATGACTCTATATGAATGCCTCCAGCGGTGTACCGGGATATGCAATGAATCATGAGTGACATGTATGAAAGAATTATGAATGGTGGCTTTGCCACAAATACGATGTCAACTACATGATCATGCTAAGCAATATGACAATGATGGAGTGTGTCATAATAAACGGAACGGTGGAAAGTTGCATGGCAATATATCTCGGAATGGCTATGGAAATGCCATAATAGGTAGGTATGGTGGCTGTTTTGAGGAAGGTATATGGTGGGTGTATGATACCGGCGAAAGGTGCGCGGTATTAGAGAGGCTAACAAAGGTGGAAGGGTGAGAAAAGTGCGTATAATCCATGGACTCAACATTAGTCATAAAGAACTCATATACTTATTGCAAAAATCTACAAGTTATCAAAGCAAAGTATTACGCGCATGCTCCTAGGGGGATAGATTGGTAGGAAAAGACCATCACTCGTCCCCGGCCGCCACTCATAAGGAAGGCAATCAAAAAATAAATCATGCTCCGATTTCATCACATAACGGTTCACCATACGTGCATGCTACGGGAATCACAAGCTTCAACACAAGTATCTCTCAAATTCAGAACAACTCAACTAGCATGACTTTAATATCACCATCTCCATATCTCAAAACAATTATCAAGTATCAAACTTATCATAGTATTCAACACACTCATAAGAGAATTTTTTTATTCTTGAATACCTAGCATATTAGGACCTTAAGAAAATTACCATGCTATAAAGACTCTCAAAATAATCTAAGTAAATCATGAGAGGTCAATAGTTTCTATAAAACAAATCCACCACCGTGCTCTAAAAGATATAAGTGAAGTACTAGAGCAAAATTATATAACTCAAAAGATATAAGCGAAGCACATAGAGTATTCTAACAAATTCTAAATCATGTATGGCTCTCTCAAAAGGTGTGTACAGCAAGGATGATTGTGGTAAACTAACAAGCAAAGACTCAAATAATACAAGACGCTCCAAGCAAAACACATATCATGTGGCGAATAAAAATATAGCTCCAAGTAAAGTTACCGATAGAAGTAGACGAAAGAGGGGATGCCTTCCGGGGCATCCCCAAGCTTTGGCTTTTAGGTGTCCTTAGATTATCTTGGGGGTGCCATGGGCATCCCCAAGCTTAGGCTCTTGCCACTCCTTGTTCCATAATCCATCAAATCTTTACCCAAAACTTGAAAACTTCACAACACAAAACTTAAAGTAGAAAATCTTGTGAGCTCCGTTAGCGAAAGAAAATAAAAGACCACTTCAAGGTACTGTAAAGAACTCATTCTTTATTTATATTGGTGTTATACCTACTGTATTCCAACTTCTCTATGGTTTATAAACTATTTTACTAGCCATAGATTCATCAAAATAAGCAAACAACACACGAAAAACAGAATCTGTCAAAAACAGAACAGTCTGTAGTAATCTGTAGCTAGCGCAAGATCTGGAACCCCAAAAATTCTAAAATAAATTGCTGGACGTGCGTAATTTATCTATTAATCATCTTCAAAAAGAATTAACTACATATAACTTTCCAAATAAAAATGGCAGTAGTTCTCGTGAGCGCTAAAGTTTCTGTTTTTTACAGCAAGTTCAACAAGACTTTCCCCAATTCTTCCCAACGGTTCTACTTGGCACAAACACTAATTAAACACAAAAAACAAAACCAAAACAGAGGCTAGATAAATTATTTATTACTAAACAGGAGCAAAAAGCAAGGAATAAAAATAAAATTGGGTTGCCTCCCAACAAGCGCTATCGTTTAACGCCCCTAGCTAGGCATAACAAGCAAGAATATATCTAGGTATTGCCATCTTTGGTAGGCAATCCATAAGTGGCTCTCATAATAGATTCATAAGGTAATTTAATTTTATTTCTAGGAAAGTGTTTCATGCCTTTCCTTAATGGAAATTGGAATCTAACATTTCCTTCCTTCATATCAGTAATTGCACCAATTGTTCTAAGGAAAGGTCTACCAAGAATAATAGGACATGAAGGATTGCAATCTATGTCAAGAACAATAAAATCTACGGGCACATAATTCCTATTTGCAACAATAAGAACATCATTAATTCTTCCCATAGGTTTCTGAATAGTGGAATCCGCAAGGTGCAAGTTTAGAGAGCAATCATCAAAATCACGGAAACCTAACAAATCACACAAAGTCTTTGGAATCGTGGAAACACTAGCACCCAAATCACATAAAGCATAGCATTCATGATCTTTAATTTTAATTTTAATTTTAATAGTTGGTTCCCACTCATCATAAAGTTTTCTTTGAATAGAAACTTCCAATTCAAGTTTTTCTTCATAAGATTGCATCAAGGCATCAACGATATGTTTAGTAAACGCTTTATTTTGACTACAAGCATGAGGAGAATTTAGCACGGATTGCAACAAGTAAAGACAATCAATCAAAGAGCAATTTTCATAGTTAAATTCCTTGAAATCCATAATAGTGGGTTTAGCAACATCTAGGGTTTTAATTTCTTCAATCCCACTTTTATCAAATTTAGCATCAAGGTCAACAAATTCTGAATTCTTGGAACGCCTTCTAGGTAAGGGTGGATCATATTCAGTCCCATCATTATCAAGATTCATATTGCAAAACAAAGATTTAATAGGGAACACATCAATAACTTTTAGATCTTCATCTTTATTTTCATAGGAACTAGAAGAACACGCTCTTATAAAGGCATCTTTCTTACCATGCATCCTAGCGGTTCTTTCTTTGCACTCATCAATGGAAATTCTCATGGCTTTGAGAGACTCATTGATATCATGCTTAGGTGGAATAGATCTAAGTTTCAAAGAATCAACATCAAGAACAATTTTATCAATGTTCCTAGCCAAATCATCAATCTTAAGCAATTTTTCTTCAATCATAGCATTAAAATTCTTTTGCGAAGTAATAAATTCTTTAATATTAGATTCAAAATCAGAGGGCATATTATTATAATTTCCATAAGAATTGTTGTAGGAATTACCATAATTATTAGAGGAATTACTAGGATAAGGCCTAGAGTTGAAATTTCCTCTATACGCATTGTTACCAAAATTGTTCCTACCAACAAAATTCACATTCATAGATTCATTATTATTCTCAATCAAAGTAGACAAGGGCATATCATTAGGATCAGAAGAAACACTCTTATTAGCAAATAAATTCATAAGTTCATCCATCTTTCCACTCAAAACATTAATTTCTTCTATCGCATGCACCTTTTTATTAGTAGATCTTTCAGTATGCCATTGAGAATAATTAATCATAATATTATCTAGGAGTTTAGTAGCTTCTCCTAAAGTGATTTCCATAAAAGTGCCTCCCGCGGCCGAATCTAAAAGATTTCTAGAAGCAAAATTCAATCCGGCATAATTTTTTTGTATAATCATGCACAAATTTAAACCATGAGTAGGGCAATTACGTATCATTAATTTCATTCCTCTCCCAAGCTTGTGCAACATGTTCATGATCAAGTTGCTTAAAATTCATAATATCGTTTCTAAGAGAGGTGATCTTAGCGGGAGGAAAATACTTAGAGATAAAAGCATCTTTGCACTTGTTCCATGAATCAATACTATTTTTAGGCAAAGACGAAAACCAAGCTTTAGCACGATCTCTAAGAGAAAGAGGAAATAGTTTCAATTTAACAATATCATTATCCACATCTTTCTTCTTTTGCATGTCACACAAATCAACGAAGCTATTTAGATGGGTAGCGGCATCTTCGCTAGGAAGGCCGGAAAATGGATCTTTCATGACAAGATTCAGCAAAGCAGTATTAATTTCACAAGATTCAGCATCGGTAAGAGGAGAAATCGGAGTGCTAATAAAATCATTGTTGTTGGTATTGGTGAAGTCACACAATTTAGTATTATCTTGAGCCATCGTGACAAGCAAGCAAACTAACACACAAGCAAACAAAAAGCAAGCGGGCAAAAAGAGGCAAATAGAGAAAGAGAGGGAGGATAGAGAGAGAGAGGGCGAATAAAACGGCAAGGGTGAAGTGGGGGAGAGGAAAACGAGAGGAAAATGGCAAATAATGTAATGCGGGAGATAAGGGTATGTGATGGGTACTTGTGTTGGAAATATGCCGTAGAGGCAATAATAAATTAGTTATTATTATATATTTCATTGTTCATGATAATCGTTTATTATCCATGCTAGAATTGTATCGATAGGAAACTCAGATACATGTGTGGATACATAGACAACACCATGTCCCTAGTAAGCCTCTAGTTGACTAGCTCGTTGATCAATAGATGGTTACGGTTTCCTAACCATGGACATTGGATGTCGTTGATAACGGGATCACATCATTAGGAGAATGATGTGATGGACAAGACCCAATCCTAAGCCTAGCACAAAGATCGTGTAGTTCGTTTGCTAAAGCTTTTCTAATGTCAAGTATCATTTCCTTAGACCATGAGATTGTGCAACTCCCAGATACCGTAGGAGTGCTTTGGGTGTGCCAAATGTCACAACGTAACTGGGTGGCTATAAAGGTACACTGCAGGTATCTCCGAAAGTGTCTGTTGGGTTGGCACGAATCGAGACTGGGATTTGTCACTCCGTGTAAACGGAGAGGTATCTCTGGGCCCACTCGGTAGGACATCACCATAATGTGCACAATGTGACCAAGGAGTTGATCAAGGGATGATGTGTTACGGAACGAGTAAAGAGACTTGCCGGTAACGAGATTGAACAAGGTATCGGATACCGACGATCGAATCTCGGGCAAGTACAATACCGCTGGACAAAGGGAATTGTACACGAGATTGATTGAATCCTCGACATCGTGGTTCATCCGATGAGATCATCGTGGAGCATGTGGGAGCCAACATGGGTATCCAGATCCCGCTGTTGGTTATTGACCGGAGAGTTGTCTCGGCCATGTCTGCATGACTCCCAAGCCCGTAGGGTCTACACACTTAAGGTTTGATGATGCTAGGGTTATAGGGAAAGTATGTACGCGGTTACCGAATGTTGTTCGGAGTCCCGGATGAGATCCCGGACGTCACGAGGAGTTCCAGAATGGTCCGAAGGTAAAGATTGATATATAGGAAGTTTGGTTTTGGCCACCGGAAGTGTTCCGGGTATCACTGGTAGTGTACCGGGACCACCGGAGGGGTCCAGGGGTCCACCAGGTGGGGACACCAGCCCCGGAGGCCTACATGGGCCAATAGTGGGAAGGAACCAGCCCATAGGTGGGCTGGGGCGCCTCCCACCAAGGCCCAAGGCACCTCCAAGAGGGGAAGGGGGCAAACCCTAGGGCAGATAGGCCCTAAGGCCCAGCCTAGGTGTGCCTCCCCTCTCCCCCTTGTGGCCGCCACCCTAGATGGGATCTAGGGCTGCCGCACCCCTTGGGGTGGGAACCCTAGGTGGGGGCTCAGCCCTCCCTCTCCCCCTATATATAGTGGAGGCAAAGGGGCAGCCCGACACACGATTCAATCTCCCTGTTAGCACAGCCCTACCCCTCTCCCTCCTCGTCTCTCGTAGTGCTTGGCGAAGCCCTGCTGGAGTCCCGCGCTCCTCCACCACCACCACGCCGTCGTGCTGCTGCTGGATGGAGTCTTCCCCAACCTCTCCTTCTCCCCTTGCTGGATCAAGGCGTAGGAGACGTCACCGGGTTGTGCGTGTGTTGAACGCGGAGGTGCCATCCGTTCGGCACTAGGATCATTGGTGATTTGGATCACGACGAGTACGACTCCATCAAGCCCGTTCACTTGAACGCTTCCGCTTAGCGATCTACAAGGGTATGTAGATGCACTCTCCTTCCCCTCGTTGCTAGATTACTCCATAGATTGATCTTGGTGATGCGTAAAAAAATTTAATTTTCTGCTACGATCCCCAACAATGGCATCATGAGCTAGGTCTATGCGTAGTTTCTATGCACGAGTAGAACACAAAGTAGTTGTGGGCGTCGATATTGTCAATTATCTTGCCGTCACTAGTCTTATCTTGATTCGGCGGCATTGTGGGATGAAGCGGCCCGGACCAACCTTACACGTACTCTTACGTGAGACTGGTTCCACCGACTGACATGCACTAGTTGCATAAGGTGGCTAGCGGGTGTCTGTCTCTCCCACTTTAGTCGGATCGGATTCGATGAAAAGGGTCCTTATGAAGGGTAAATAGAAATTGGCATATCACGTTGTGGTTTTCGCGTAGGAAAGAAACGTTCTTGCTAGAAACCTATAGCAGCCACGTAAAAACTTGCAACAACATATAGAGGATGTCTAACTTGTTTTTGCAGCATATGCCTTGTGATGTGATATGGCCAAAAGGATGTGATGAATGATATATGTGATGTATGAGATTGATCATGTTCTTGTAATAGGAATCACAACTTGCATGTCAATGAGTATGACAACTGGCAGGAGCCATAGGAGTTGTCTTAATTTATTTATGACCTGCGTGTCAACATAAACGTCATGTAATTACTTTAGTTTATTGCTAAAGCATTAGCCATAGTAGTAGAAGTAATAGATGATGAGACAACTTCAAGAAGACATGATGATGGAGATCATGGTGTCATGCCGGTGACAATGATGATCAAGGAGCCCCGAAGATGGAGATCAAAAGGAGCAAAATGATATTGGCCATATCATGTCACTATTTGATTGCATGTGATGTTTATCATGCTTTACGTCTTATTTGCTTAGAACGACGGTAGCTTAAATAAGATGATCCCTCACTAAAATTTCAAGAAAAGTGTTCCCCCTAACTGTGCACCGTTGCGAAGGTTCGTCGTTTCGAAGCACCACGTGATGATCGGGTGTGATAGATTCTAACGTTCGAATACAACGGGTGTAAGCCAGATTTACACATGCAATACACTTAGGTTGACTTGACAAGCCTAGCATGTACAGACATGGCCTCAGAACACGGAAGACCGAAAGGTCGAGCATGAGTTGTATAGAAGATACGATCAACATGAAGATGTTCACCGATGTTGACTAGTCCGTCTCACGTGATGATCGGACACGGCCTAGTTGACTCGGATCATGTTTCACTTAGATGACTAGAGGGATGTCTATCTGAGTGGGAGTTCATTAAATAATTTGATTAGATGAACTCAATTAGCATGAACATAGTCTAAATTGTCTTTGCAAATATGTTGTAGATAAATAGCTCACATTGTAGCTCCCTATTTCAATACGTTCCTAGAGAAAGATTAAGTTGAAAGATATTGTAAGCAATGATGCGGACTAGGTCCGTAGTCCGAGGAGTGTCCTCACTGCTACACAGAAGGCTTACGTCTTTGATGCACCGCTCGATGTGCAAACCCCTACAACGTCGTCTGTGGATGTTGTGAACACCTGACAGACACATCCTGATGACTACTTGATAGTTTAGTGCACCATACTTTACGGCTTAGAATCGGGATTCCAATGACGTTTTGAACGCCATAGAACATATGAGATGTTCCAAGAGCTGAAATTGGGATTTCAGGCTCATGCCCGTGTTGAGAGGTGTGAGACCTCTGACAAGTTCTTTTGCCAACAAGATGGAGGAGAATAGCTCAGCTAGTGAGCATGTGCTCAGAATGTCTGGGTGCTACAATCACTTAAATCAAGTGGGAGTTAAACTTCCAGATAAGATAGTGATTGATAGAGTTCTCTAGCCACTATCACTAAGCTACTAGATCTTCGTGATGAACTATGACATGCAAGGGATGGAGTTGATCCCGGAGCTGTTCGCGGTGCTTAAGACCGCAAAAGGTAGAAATCAAGAAGGAGCATCAAGTGTTGATGGTTTAACAAGACCACTGGTTTCAAGAAGGGCAAGGGCTAGAAGGGAAACTTCATGGATGGCAAACCAGTTGCCGCTCCAGTGAAGGAACCCAAGGTTGAACCCAAACCCGAGACTAAGTGCTTCTATTGTAAGGGGAACGGTCACTGGTAGCGGAATTACCCCAAATGCATGGTAGATAAGAAGGCTGGCAACTTCAACAAAGTATATACGTGTTATTAATGTGTACCTCACTAGTACTCCTGGTAGCACCTGGGTATTGGATACCGGTTAAGTTGCTATTATTGGTGACTTGAAGCAAAAGTTACGGACTAAACGGAGACTGGCTAAGGGCGAGGTGACGATGTGTGTTGGAAGTGTTTCCAAAGTTGATGAGATCACCATCGCACGCTCCATCTGCCTTCGGGATTAGTATTGAACCTAGATAAATGTTATCAGGTGTCTACGTTGAGCATGAATATGATTAGATCATGTTCATTGCAATACGGTCATTCATTTAAGTTAGAGAATAATGGTTATTCTGTTTACATGAATGATACCTTTCATGGTTAAGCACCCTATGTGAATGGTTCATTGAATCTCGGTCGTGGTAATACACATGTTCATGCCAAAAGATGTAGAGTTAATAATGATAGTACCACTTTCTCGTGGCACTGCCGCTTAGGTCATATTGGCGTAAGATGCATGAAGAAACTCCATGTCGATGGATGTTTGGAGTCACTTGATTTTGAATCACTTGACACATGCGAGCCATGCCTCATGGGCAGGATGACTAAGGCCCCATTTTCAGGTAAAATGAAACGGGCAAGTGACTTGTTGGAAATCATGCATGCTGATACGTGTGATCCAATGAGAATTGAAGCGTGCGGTGGATATCGCTATTTTCTCATCTTCACTGACGATTTGGGTAGATATAGGTATATCTACTTAATGAAGAACAAGTCTGAAACGTTTGAAAAGTTCAAGTGATTTCAGAGTGAAGTTAAGAATCATCATAACAATAAGATCATGTTCCTACGATCCGATCGATGAGAATTTCTGAGTTATGAGTTTGGCAATCACTTAAGACATTGTGGATTTGTTTCACAGTTGAAGCCACCTGGAACACCACAAGGTAATGGTGTGTCCGGACGTCGTAATCGAACCCTATGAGATATGGTACGATCTATGATGTCTCTTATCAATCTACTGTTTTCATTTTGAGGTTATGCGTTAAAGACAGCTGCATTCACTTTAGATAGGACACCATCTAAGTGCGTTGAGACGACGTCAATGAACATTGGTTTGGCAAGAAACCAAAGTTGTCGTTTCTTAATTTTTGGGGCTGTGATGCTTATGGCTTCAGCCGGAGAAGCTCGAACCCAAAAGCGGACAAACACATCTTCATAGGATACCCAAAGGTGACAGTTGGGTATACCTTCTATCTCAGATCCGAGGGCAAATTGTTTGTCGCTAAGAACGGGTCCTTTCTCGAGAAGGAGTTTCTCTCGAAAGAATTGAGTGGGAGGAAGATAGAACTTGATGAGGTTGTCGAACCTTTACTTCAACCAGAGAGTGATGCAACACAGAAAGATGTTTTCTGTGGCACCTA
This sequence comes from Triticum aestivum, assembly GCF_018294505.1. NCBI lineage: Eukaryota > Viridiplantae > Streptophyta > Magnoliopsida > Poales > Poaceae > Triticum > Triticum aestivum. The sequence continues at coordinate 609,248,471 of NC_057806.1, read as the reverse complement.
CGTCTGTTGAATAGGAAGTTAATGATAGTGATCATGAAGCTTCGGATCAAGTTGCTATCGAACCTCGTAGGTCGACAAGGATATGTACTACTCCTAAGTGGTACGGTAATCCTGTCTTAGATATCATGTTGTTAGACAACAATGAACCTACGAGCTATGGAGAAGCGATGGTGGGCCCGTATTCCGACAAATGGTTAGAAGCCATGAAATCCGAGATAGGATCCATATATCAGAACAAAGTATGGACTTTGGTGGACTTGCCCGATGATCGGCAAGCCATTGAGATAAATGGATCTTTAAGAAGAAGACGGACGTGGGCGGTAATGTTACCGTCTATGAAGCTCGACTTGTGGGAAAGAGTCTTTTCACAAGTTCAAGGAGTTGACTACGATGAGAATTTCTCACCCGTAGCGATGCTTAAGTCCGTCGGAATCATGTTAGCATTAGCTGTATTTTTCGATTATGAAATCTGACAGATGGATGTCAAAACAAGTTTTCTTACCAGTTTTCGTAAGAAAAGTTGTATGTGATACAATCAAAGTTTTGTCGATCCTAAGGATGCTAAAAGGTATGCTGGCTCCAGCGATCCTTCTATGGACTAGAGCAAGCATCTCGGAGTCGAATATATGCTTTGATGGAGTGATCAAAGCTTTTAGGTTTATACAATGTTTGCTAGAAACTTGTATTTACAAGAAAGTGAGTGGGAGCACTACAACATTTCTGATAAGTATATGTGGATGACATATTGTTGATCCGAAATAATGTAGAATTTCTGGAAAGCATAAACGGTTGTTTGAAGAGTGTTTTTCAAAGGAAGACCTGGATAAAGCTGCTTACATATTGGGCATCAAGATCTATAGAGATAGATCAAGACGCCTGATGATACTTTCAAAGAACGCACACCTTGACATGTTTTTGAAGGAGTTCAAAATAGATCAGTCAAAGAAGGGGTTCTTACCTGAGTTGTAAGGTGTGAAGTTGAGTAAGACTCAAAGCTTGACCACGGCAGAAGAAAGAGGAAGGACGAAGGTCGTCCCCTATGCTTTTGTCATAGGCTCTATACGGTATGCCATGCTGAAGTACCGCACCTGATGTGTGCCTTGCCACATGTCTGGCAAGAGGGTACAAAGGTGATCTAGGAGTAGATCACCAGATAGCGGTCAAAATTATCCTTAGAGGAATAAGGAAATGTTTCTCGGTTATGGAGGTGATAAAGAGTTCGACGTAAAGAGTTACGTCGATGCAAGCTTAACACCTATCCGGATAGCTCTGAGTAGAGATACCGGATACGTATAATGGAGCAACAATTTGGAATAGCTCCAAGTGGAACGTGGTAGCAGCATCTACGATATGACATAAAGTTTTGCGAAATACATAGGGATCTGAATATGGCAAGACCCGTTGACTACAACCTCTCTCACAAGCATAACATGATCAAACCCAGAACTCTTTGAGTGTTTATCACATAGTGATGTGAACTAGATCATTGAGTCTAGTAGACTCTTGGATGTTGGTCACATGGCGATGTGACCTGTGAGTGTTAATCACATGGCGATGTGAACTAGATTATTGACTCTAGTGCAAGTGGGAGACTGTTGGAAATATGCCCTAGAGGCAATAATAAATTAGTTATTATTATATATTTCATTGTTCATGATAATCGTTTATTATCCATGCTAGAATTGTATTGATAGGAAACTCAGATACATGTGTGGATACATAGACAACACCATGTCCCTAGTAAGCCTCTAGTTGACTAGCTCGTTGATCAATAGATGGTTACGGTTTCCTGACCATGGACATTGGATGTCGTTGATAACGGGATCACATCATTAGGAGAATGATGTGATGGACAAGACCCAATCCTAAGCCTAGCACAAAGATCGTGTAGTTCGTTTGCTAAAGCTTTTCTAATGTCAAGTATCATTTCCTTAGACCATGAGATTGTGCAACTCCCGGATACCGTAGGAGTGCTTTGGGTGTGCCAAACGTCACAACGTAACTGGGTGGCTATAAAGGTACACTACAGGTATCTCCGAAAGTGTCTGTTGGGTTGGCACGAATCGAGACTGGGATTTGTCACTCCGTGTAAACGGAGAGGTATCTCTGGGCCCACTCGGTAGGACATCATCATAATGTGCACAATGTGACCAAGGAGTTGATCACAGGATGATGTGTTACGGAACGAGTAATGAGACTTGCCGGTAATGAGATTGAACAAGGTATCGGGATACCGACGATCGAATCTCGGGCAAGTATCGTACCGCTAGACAAAGGGAATTGTATACAGGATTGATTGAATCCTTGACATCGTGGTTCATCTGATGAGATCATCATGGATCATGTGGGAGCCAATATGGGTATCCAGATCCCGCTATTGGTTATTGACCGAAGAGTTGTCTCGGCCATGTCTGCATGACTCCCGAGCCCGTAGGGTCTACACACTTAAGGTTCGATGACGCTAGGGTTATAGGGAAAGTATGTACGCGGTTACCGAATGTTGTTCGGAGTCCCGGATGAGATCCCGGACGTCATGAGGAGTTCCGGAATGGTCCAGAGGTAAAGATTGATATATAGGAAGTATGGTTTTGGCCACCGGAAGTGTTCCGGGCATCACCGGTAGTGTACCGGGACCACCGGAGGGGTCCAGGGGTCCACCAGGTGGGGCCACCAGCCCCGGAGGCCTACATGGGCCAATAGTGGGAAGGGACCAGCCCCTAGGTGGGCTGGGGCGCCTCCCACCAAGGCCCAAGGCGCCTCCAAGAGGGGAAGGGGGCAAACCCTAGGGCAGATGGGCCCTAAGGCCCACCCTAGGTGCGCCTCCCCCTCTCCCCCTTGTGGCCGCCACCCTAGATGGGATCTAGGGCTGCCGCACCCCTTGGGGTGGGAAACCTAGGTGGGGGCGCAGCCCTCCCTCTCCCCCTATATATAGTGGAGGCAAAGGGGCAGCCCGACACACGATTCAATCTCCCTGTTGGCGCAGCCCTACCCCTCTCCCTCCTTGTCTCTCGTAGTGCTTGGCGAAGCCCTGCTGGAGTCCCGCGCTCCTCCACCACCACCACGCCATCGTGCTGCTGCTGGATGGAGTCTTCCCCAACCTCTCCTTCTCCCCTTGCTGGATCAAGTCATAGGAGACGTCACCGGGCTGTACCTGTGTTGAACGCGGAGGTGCCGTCCGTTCGGCACTAGGATCATCGGTGATTTGGATCACGACGAGTACAACTCCATCAACCCCGTTCACTTGAACACTTCCGCTTAGCAATCTACAAGGGTATGTAGATGCACTCTCCTTCCCCTTGTTGCTAGATTACTCCATAGATTGATCTTGGTGATGCGTAGAAAATTTTAATTTTCTGCTACGATCCCCAACAACTTGGTATGTTGACTTTTGCGTAGACCTCCCTTGCAACGGCACTAGAAATCCTTCTTGCTACCTCTTGAGCACTCCGTTGGTTTTCCTCTAAGAGGAAGGGATGATGCAGCAAAGTAGCGTAAGTATTTCCCTAAGCTTTTGAGAACCATGGTATCAATCCAGTAGGAGGCTACGCACGAGTCCCTCGTACCTGCACAAAACAAATAAATCCTCGCAACCAACGCAAATAGGGGTTGTCAATCCCTATAAGGCCACTTACGAGAGTGAGATCTGATAGATATGATAAGATGATATTTTTGGTATTTTTATGATAAAGATGCAAAGTAAAATAAAGGCAAAGTAAATAGCAAAGGAAATAACTAAGTAGTAGGAGATTAATATGATAAAGATAGACCCGGGGGCCATAGGTTTCACTAGTGGCTTCTCTCGAGAGCATAAGTATTCTACGGTGGGTGAACAAATTACTGTTGAGCAATTGACAGAATTGAGCATAGTTATGAGAATATCTAGGTATGATCATGTATATAGGCATCAAGTCCGAGACAAGTAGACCGACCCTGCCTGCATCTACTACTATTACTCCACTCATCGACCGCTATCCATCATGCATCTAGAGTATTAAGTTAAAAACAGAGTAACATCTTAAGCAAGATGACAGGATGTAGAGGGATAGACTCATGCAATATGAAGAAAACCCCATCTTGTTATCCTCGATGGCAACAATACAATACGTGCCTTGCTGCCCCTACTGTCACTGGGAAAGGACACCGCAAGATTGAACCCAAAGCTAAGCACTTCTCCCATTGCAAGAAAGATCAATCTAGTAGGCCAATCCAAACTGATAATTCAAAGAGACTTTCAAAGATAACCAATCATACATAAAAGAATTCAGAGAAGATTCAAATATTGTTCATAGATAGACTTGATCATAAACCCACAATTCATCGGTCTCAACAAACACACCGCAAAAAGAAGATTAAATCGAATAGTTCTCCACAAGAGAGGGGGGGACATTTTATTGAGATCCAAAAAGAGAGAAGAATCCATCTAGCTACTAACTATGGACCCGTAGGTCTGAGGTAAACTACTCACACTTCATCGGAGAGGCTATGGTGTTGATGTAGAAGCCCTCCGTGATCGATGCCCTCTCCGGTGGAGCTCCGGAACAGGCCCCAAGATGGGATCTCGTGGATACAGAAAGTTATGGTGGTGGAATTAGGGTTTTGGCTCCGTATCTGATCGTTTGGGGGTACGTAGGTATATATAGGAGGAAGGAGTACGTCTGTGGAGCAACAGGGGGCCCGCGAGGGTGGAGGGCGCGCCTGGGGTAGGCAGGCGCGCCCCCTACCTCGTGGCCTCCTCTTTTCTTTCTTGACGTAGGGTCCAAGTCTCCCGGGTCTTGTTTGTTGAGAAAATCATGTTCCCGAAGGTTTAATTCCGTTTGGACTCTGTTTGATATTCCTTTTCTTCAAAACCCTAAAACAGGCAAAAAACAACAATTCTGGGCTGGGCCTCCGGTTAATAGGTTAGTCCCAAAAATAATATAGAAGTGGATAATAAAGCCCAATAATGTCCAAAACAGTAGATAATATAGCATGGAGCAATCAAAAATTATAGATACGTTGGAGATGTATCAGGCCCTGACATAGTTCCTGGTCTGCTTGTCACGGTATTTCTCAAAGAGGGGCGGTAGGCCTTGCTCCGCACACTCCGCGTCCTCCTTGTCCCATATAGGTTCCACCACTCTGTAACCACCGGGACCGAGTTTGTGTACCCCTAAGTTGAAGTCCCGCATCTCTTTCCCCCACTGACTTGATTCTGCAGATGCATTGCTCTCGCACTTGATCTTGAACTCCCGGTAGTCATCTTCGCTGATCGAAGGATTTTTCTCCTGGATCTTCTCATAACTATCACCTTTTTCAATCATGCTCTTCACCGAGGCTCTCCAAGTAGCCAGGGCCGTGCTCATCTTCGTGAGGGTGGCACAGTTCACTTTATTACTTGAGAGGCGTGTGTTTGCGAAGTCACCGGGGAACTTGTATCGTTCGTGCAGCTTCGTGAAGAGGAGGTTGCGCAAATTCCCTCGGTCACGATGCCTTAGGTTCTCGGTGTTGATCGAGACGGTGCTCCGGAGAATGCACCCGAGCTGTCCCACGTACCCCTTGACTATTTCTTTGGCGCCGTTGGATGCCCCTCGGAGGACACTTCAGTAAATTCCACCTTGACGGTGCCGAGCATGTTCGGGCACCGGTCCTTCCATTGCCTCTTCGTTGGCTGCCATCTGTGCATACGCCGCCATCATCAGTGGTGGCATCCTCGGCGGCACCATCAGTGGTGTCATCCCCGACGCCACTAGGAGTTGTGTAGTCGGGATCGGTGTCTTCCCCGGCGTCCTCATAGCGGTGAGGTTCTTCCTCCATCTCCTGGGACAGCTCCCAGAATGCCTTGCCCGAACCGCCGGCCTCATCGTTGTGGGCCATGTTTCGCTCTAAATAGGAAAAAAAATTGGTCAAAAAGTTGGTTATTGTCAAGGAACAAGATCATGGTCTCATCATTTAGGGTTTGTCGACACCGAGGCATCCTAAAAGCTAAGCTTTTATCATTTAGGGTTTGTCGATGCCGAGGCACCCTAAAAGCCTAAGATTTCATCATTTAGGTTTTTATCGACACCGAGGCACCTTGAAAGCCAAGGTTTTATCATTTAGGGTTTGTCGATGCTGAGGCCCATGCATAACACAAGAGGCAGTTGATCCTACTTAATTAAGTACTAAGGTACCGCGGCCCATGCATTAGTCGCAAGTACCCCATATGTCCTATTTTTAGCAAAGTCATGCTAAAATTCACGGAAAATTTCAGCATGACCTTTGCTGAAAATAGGACATACGGAGTACCCGAATTTGCCGGAACGGAAGTTAATCGACATTCCGGCAAACTCAAGGGCCTCTCGGGGTACCTGCAAAATCATGATGACACGATGGTCGGAGACAAAACCCAGCAAACTAGCACCACAATGTGCCTCTACTTTCATATGGAGGTGTTGCAACTATGTATATACTTTATCACATTATAAGTCCTCACACCATCAACTATGAAAAAAATCTGAGAGTATAAGTCTGGTTACATTCACCCAAGTCCAAACATAAAATTCTGTCCAACATAGTACAACCCACTTTGATAATTTCATAGGATTTAATATACCGGACGAAACCTGACAAGTTATATGTGTTTTAAGTATCTACAGAACAACCTCTAAAATTTTCATGTTGTAACTTTATTTTAATACCACCTCAAAATACTGTACCCAGGAACATATATTTCGGGACAGCAAACTAAACTGGTAGATTCTCTCAAACCGTACATCCAAACGACACAAATAAATACTCTAAAGAAACCTTGAAACTTTATCTAAAACTTATGTAAAGGGGCCAACTCAAAATTCTGAGCCTAGCTAACTCATTTTTCAGATATAAGCTTGCTGTCCAGATTTGACAGTGCAGTTTTTAACCGAACCAAGTTCAGTTTACAGGTAGAGTTGAAGGAAATATGCCCTAGAGGCAATAATAATGTTATTATTTTATTTCCTTATATCATGATAAATGTTTATTATTCATGCTAGAATTGTATTATCCGGAAACATAATACTTGTGTGAATACATAGAGAAACTAAACGTCACTAGTATGCCTCTACTTGACTAGCTCATTAATAAAAGATGGTTATGTTTCCTAACCATAGACATGTGTTGTCATTTGATTAACGAGATCACATTATTAGGAGAATGATGTGATTGACATGACCCATTCCATTAGCTTAGCACCCGATCGTTTAGTATGTTGCTATTGCTTTCTTCATGACTTATACATGTTCCTATGACTATGAGATTATGCAACTCCCGTTTGCCGGAGGAACACTTTGTGTGCTACCAAACGTCACAACGTAACTGGGTGATTATAAAGGAGCTCTACAGGTGTCTCCAAAGGTAAATGTTGGGTTGGCGTATTTCGAGATTAGGATTTGTCACTCTGATTGTCGGAGAGGTATCTCTGGGCCCTCTCGGTAATGCACATCACATAAGCCTTGCAAGCATCGCAACTAATGAGTTAGTTGCGAGATGATGTATTATGAAATGAGTAAAGAGACTTGCCGGTAACGAGATTGAACTAGGTATTGAGATACCGATGATCGAATCTCGGGCAAGTAACATACCGATGACAAAGGGAACAACATATGATGTTATGCGGTCTGACCGATAAAGATCTTCGTAGAATATGTAGGAGCCAATATGAGCATCCAGGTTCCACTATTGGTTATTGACCGGAGACATGTCTCGGTCATGTCTACATTGTTCTCGAACCCGTAGGGTCCGCACGCTTAAGGTTTCGATGACAGTTATATTATGAGTTTATGAGTTTTGATGTACCGAAGTTAGTTCGGAGTCCCGGATGTGATCACGGACATAACGAGGAGTCTCGAAATGGTCGAGACATAAAGGTTGATATATTGGACGGCCATATTCGGACACCGGAAGTGTTTCGGGTGATTTCGGAGAAAACCGGAGTACTGGAGGGTTACCGGAACCCCCAGGGAGAAGTAATGGGCCATATGGGCCTTAGTGGAGAAAGAGAAGGGCAACCAGGGTGAGCCACGCGCCTCCTCCCCCTGGTCCAAATTGGACTAGGAGAGGGGGAGCGGCGCCCCCCTTTCCTTCTCCCTCCCCACTTCCTTCCCCCTCTTAGTAGGAGTCCTACTCCTACTAGGAGGGGGACTCCTCCTTGGCGCGCCTATAGGGCCGGCCGGCCTCTTCCCCTTGCTCCTTTATATACGGGGGCAGAGGGCACCCCTAGACACACACGTTGATCTTCATGATCGTTCTCTTAGCCGTGTGCGGTGCGCCCTTCCACCATAATACTCGATAATATTGTAGCGGTGCTTAGGCGAAGCCCTGCGACGGTAGAACATCAAGATCGTCACCATGCCGTTGTGCTGACGGAACTCTTCACCGACACTTTGCTGGATCGGAGTCCGGGGATCGTCATCGAGCTGAACGTGTGCTAAAACTCGGAGGTGCCGTAGTTTCGGTGCTTGATCGGTCTGGCCGTGAAGACGTACGACTACATCAACCGCATTGTCATAACGCTTCCGCTGTCGGTCTACAAGGGTACGTAGATCAAACTCTCCCTTTTCGTTGCTATGCATCACCATGATCTTGTGTGTGCGTAGGAAATTTTTTGAAATTACTATGCTCCCCAACAGTGGCATCCGAGCCTAGGTTTTATGTGTTGATGTTATATGCACGAGTAGAACACAAGTGAGTTGTGGGCGATATAAGTCATACTGCTTACCAGCATGTCATACTTTGGTTCGGCTGTATTGTTGGACGAACCAGCCCGGACCGACATTACGCGTACGCTTACGCGAGACCGGTTCTCCCGACGTGCTTTGCACAAAGGTGGCTAGCGGGTGTCAGTTTCTCCAACTTTAGTTGAACCGAGTGTGGCTACGCCCGGTCCTTGCGAAGGTTAAAACATCACCAACTTGACAAACTATCGTTGTGGTTTTGATGCGTAGGTAAGATTGGTTCTTGCTTAAGCCCGTAGCAGCCACGTAAAACTTGCAACAACAAAGTAGAGGACGTCTAACTTGTTTTTGCAGGGCATGTTGTGATGTGATATGGTCAAGACATGATGCTAAATTTTATTGTATGAGATGATCATGTTTTGTAAACAAGTTATCGGCAACTGGCAGGAGCCATATGGTTGTCGCTTTATTGTATGCAATGCAATTGTGCTGTAATGCTTTACTTTATCACTAAGTGGTAGCGATAGTCGTGGAAGCATAAGATTGGCGAGACGACAACGATGCTACGATGGTGATCAAGGTGTCACGCCGGTGACGATGGTGATCACGACGGTGCTTCGAAGATGAAGATCACAAGCACAAGATGATGATGGCCATATCATATCACTTATATTGATTGCATGTGATGTTTATCCTTTTATGCATCTTATCTTGCTTTGATTGACGGTAGCATTATAAGATGATCTCTCACTAAATTATCAAGAAGTGTTCTCCCTGAGTATGCACCATTGCGAAAGTTCTTCGTGCTGAGACACCACGTGATGATCGGGTGTGATAGGCTCTATGTTCAAATACAACGGGTGCAAAACAGTTGCACACGCAGAATACTCAGGTTATACTTGACGAGCCAAGCATATACAGATATGGCCTCGGAACACGGAGACCGAAAGGTCGAGCGTGAATCATATAGTAGATATGATCAACATAGTGATGTTCACCAATGAAACTACTCCATCTCACGTGATGATCGGACATGGTTTAGTTGATTTGGATCACGCAATCTAGAATGTAGTCTAAGGGGAACTAACTAGCAGCAGCTCATCCAGAACACATGTGAGTACTTCAATGGAAATAGCAACATCAGGAAGAAAAGAAGGAACATTGTCCCACAGTGGCAACAGCAGGTGTTCAATTAGTCAGGGCGCGGCCCCAGCATAGTGGAGGCGTGGTCGCGGTGCGGTGAGCGCGCCTGGGCGGGGCCAGGGCGCGGCCAGGGGCCGAGGGGAGCACGGCCACGGGGGGCGGCAACCAGGAGCTGGGGCGCGGTGGTGCGATAGTCTACGACGACGAATCGAAGGGGGGGAAAGGGGAACCGGTGCAGCTCACCGAGAGGAAGACGATGGAGAGCTCGTGCAGGGCCGGGGTTGACGAGGTGACGCTGATCGACGGTGAGGTCGCGGTGGCCGGAGGTGGAAGAAGACCTCGATCCGCACGATGCAGAGTCGTCGAGCTCGAACGGGTGGCCGTAGTTGACGTAGAAGAACACTGCAGAGCTCCTGGACTCATTGGTGGGGTGCGGGGACGACGGTGGTCGCGGGGACGATGCTGTGATGGCGACGACTTAGTCGGGTGAAGCAGCGCGATGGGAGGGGAAGTGGGGAGGTGCTAGGGTTTGCACAGGGGTCTGGCTCGGCCTTATCCAACAGGGGAGCCGGAGCGGGTGTGGAGCGGGCATGGGGGTCGTCGAAGCGGGCGCGGGGGTCGTCGGAGTAGGTGTGGCGGGAGGGAAGGGGATCTAGCGAGGGAGAGGGAAGGGGGATCGGGTGAAGGGGTATCCAACTAGAGGGGGGAATGTTAGTAATGGCGCACCATCTAGGGGTGCGCCATAAAAACACTGATAGCAATGGCGCACCATCCTCTGGTGTGCCATTAGTAACTTTTTTTTCTGATAGCAATGGCGCACCCTCCTCTGATGCGCCATTAGTAACTTTTTTTCATTATTTTTTGTTGCATCTAATAATTTGTTCTTTTATCAAATTTGTTATTTTCATGAGGACTAGAACAGAAGATATCATCAAATTTGTTTTTTTGAAAATATCAAAATTTGTTTTTTATTTTTAATTGAAAATATCATCAAATTTGTTATTTGAAAATATCATCAAATTTGTTATTTAAAAATATCATCAATATATTTTTTGGATTTTTAGTTCATTCATTTGTGAATTGGTAAAGCATTTATGAATATGAAAAAATATCATCAAATTTGAAGAATATTCATGAATTCAAAAAGTGCCCATGAAATTTAAAAATATTCATGAGTTCAAAAATATTAACAAAGTCAATATTCATGAGGACTAGAACAGAAGAAATATCATTTCAAAATGTCGAAATACAATCGAGAAATGAAGACTACGATTTAAATACAATCGATCTTAGCTAGCTATCTTTTCACAATCTTCTTGCCCTTCTTTTTCGCAAATGGAGTTCTTCTGTTGAATGGACGTCCTTTAGGTAGGGTAGTCCTGCTTCTTCTTGTGGTGTATGACACTTCATCGTTGTCGTCATGTTCCATCTTTGGGTCACCGTACTTGTCGAAGTCTTGCTCATTGGCGACTCCATCCATTCCGATGATCTTCCTTTTGCCTCTCCTCACGACAACACGACTGGGCTTTGACGGGTCGGTAATGAAGAAGCATTGGTCCACTTGGGAAGCCAGTATCCATGGCTCATTTTTCATGCTGACGTTTGCACTCGCGGTCTTGGATTTGGCTTTGGGTATAACCATGGTGGTGAAATACCGGTCTTCTTTTATGTCGCTCTTAAGCCATCTGACACGGAACATCGGGACCTTCTCTTCAGCGTAGCTCAGCTCCCAGATCTCCTCGATCCTTCCGCAGTATCTGTCCTTCTCGTTACCAGTGTAGAATTCCATCGTTACCCCGTAGTTCTGATAACCATTGCTCTTCATGTCCTTGTCCTTGGTGTAGAATGTGTAGCCGTTGATATCGTACGCCTCATAGGTCATCAGGTTGTGCTCGACGCCCTGTGGCAAGGCGAATATGAGTTTTTCTTCCACGGAAGAATCCTCATGTAAAGGGTACGACAAAAGCTTCTCCTTGAACCAACGCGTGAAACATGAGTTGTGCTCTTTGATTATATCTCCGTCCGTCCTCTGTTGGCCTCGGTCATTGTACGTCTTCTCAATAAAGGTTTTGTGCTCTACCACCCAAGGATCGACCACGTCTATGTGTTGTAGCGCGACTGGGTTTGCTCTTTCAAAGTCGGTGAGTCAACCCTCAAAGTCGACATGCATTTCGTGGTGACCCTCGCGGTGACCCCATCCAGCGAGCCTGCCGAGGTGCCTGTTGACGGGCAGACCAACGGGGTTCTTGATGCCTAGATAATTCATGCAGTAGGATATGCACTCTTCGGTCAGAAAGCCCCCTGGCTATGCTTCCCTCTAGATGTGACATGTTGCGAACGTATCCTTTGATGACACCATTCATCCTTTCGAACAGCATCATGCTGTGCAAGAACGTCGACCCGAGTTGGATGATATCCTGCATGATATGGACCAGCAGATGCACCATAACATCGAAGAATGCGGGCGGGAAGTAAATCTCAAGCTCGCGTAGTATCACCATGATCTCTTCCTGTAGCCTTCTGAGTTGCCTCACGCCAACCGACTTCCGAGAGACGACGTCAAAAAAGTTGCATAGGCCAAATGGTGTTTCACGGACGTGCGCACAGATCCCACGGATGGCAACTGGAAGTATCTGCGTCATCAGCACGTGACAGTCGTTAGACTTCATCCCGCTGAACTTCTACTTCGCTGAGTCTAGGTATGTGCTAATTTTCCCCGCGTAACCGTAAGGAAGTTTTACTCCTACGAGGCAGGTGAAAAACTGTTCGATCTCCTCCTGACTTAGAGTGAAGCACACGGGTGGGTAGTCATTTCTGGTCTTCTTGGCCTTTTTGCCTTTGCGACGACTTTCCGTGTCCTACTTCGCCTCATCATCATCATCATCATTGAGGGAGTCCTAGATTAGGGGGTCTCCGGAAAGCCGGACTATATCCTTTGGCCGGACTGTTGGACTATGAAGATACGAGATTGAAGACTTCGTCCCATGTCCGGATGGGACTCTACTTGGCGTGGAAGGCAAGCTAGGCAATACGGATCTGATATGCATATCTCCTCCTTTGTAACTAACCTTGTGTAATGCTAGCCCCCTCCGGTGTCTATATAAACCGGAGGGTTTTAGTCCGTAGGACAACATACAATCATACCATAGGCTAGCTTCTAGGGTTTAGCCTCTCTGATCTCGTGGTAGATCAACTCTTGTACTACTCATATTATCAAGAATAATCAAGCAGGACGTAGGGTTTTACCTCCATCAAGAGGGCCCAAACCTGGGTAAAACATCGTGTCCCCTACCTCCTGTTACCATTCACCTTAGACGCACAGTTCGGGACCCCCTACCCGAGATCTGCCGGTTTTGACACCGACATTGGTGCTTTCATTGAGAGTTCCTCTGTGTCGTCATCATTAGGCTTGATGGCTCCTTCGATCATCGATAGCGATGCATTCCAGGGTGAGAGTTTGCTCCCCGGACAGATCTTTGTATTCGGCGGCTCCGCACTGCGGGCCAACTCGCTTGGCCATCTGGAGCAGATCGAGAGCTACGCCCCTGGCTATCAGGTCAGATTTGGAAACTTAAACTACACAGCCGACATCCACGGATACTTGATCTTCGATGGATTCGAGCCCTTGCCGAGTGTGCCGCACGGTCACGATGAGCATGATTTAGCTCTACCATCGGATAATGTTTGGGAGATCACACCGGCGACCGCTCCGACCCTCAATTCGGAGCCAATTGCACCATCCAGGGACGGGTGGATAGACCCCGCCACGGAGGCCGCATTTTCATCGGTGATTGAGCCGAGTATCGACCTTACCCTTCACGAGAGCCGTGACGCGAAACTGCCGGATTCTTCCCCGGCCACGGACTCCGAACCGCCTGTGCCCGTGCCTATCGGATCCGGCTGGGCGCCGATCATGGAGTTCACCTCCGTGGAATCTTTCAGCACTCACCCTTCGGTGACATACTGAGCTCATTAAGGTCTCTCTCCCTATGAGGAGAGTCCTGGCCGAACTATGTTCGGCAGGATTGGGATGCGGATGACGAAGAAATTCGCTGCCCACCCACCACCCACTTAGTAGCCACTATCGATGATTTGACCGACATGCTCGACTTCGACTCCGAAGACATAGACGGTATGGATGACGATGCAGGAGACGAACATGAACCACTGCCCACAGGGCACTGGACGCCCACTTCATCATATGATGTATACATGGTGGACACACCCAAAGAAAACGACGACGAGGAACGGAAGGACGTAGCGAAGGGTTGTTCCCTCGAGAAGCAGTCAAAGCGGCGGCGTAAGCGCCACTCCAAATCCCACCTCCGCAGAAACAGCGATCAAATAGACCCAGCGATAGAGCAGGGTGAACCATCGCCCGACCACGACAACACGAAGAATCAAACCGAACAACCCGACTCCGTCGACAATAACAGTCCGGACGACATCACACCAGACAGGCACCCAGAGCAACAGAATGCTCATCAAAGGCTTGTTGCCACTGCGAGGAGTCTGAAAAAGCAGAAGCAAATGCTCAGGGCTACACAAGACACACTCAGAATCAGATGGAGTGAAGTACTCAACACTGCAGCGAAGTACGGCGGTAATCGCCACACCAAGAGCTACCCGAAGCAACTACCTGAATTCGATGAGGAGGCCTTAGATCCCCCGCAACCAAAAAACAAAATGGCCATCCGGTCGGATAGACGACCTCGTGGCCAACATAGAGCGGCAAACGATGCTGCACATAAGCCAGTACGCGATCCACGTGAGGGCTCGCATCAAAAGGACGGCACAACCAGATCCATCTACGGGCCACACAAGCGCGCTCCAGCATGCAATGCAATACAACAAACATCCCAACACCACGGTACACCCAAATAGAGGGGCGCTGCACACCCCCTATGTTTCACTGATGAGGTGCTGGACCATGAATTTCCAGAGGGATTCAAACCCGTAAACATAGAGGCGTATGACGGAACGACAGACCCTGGGGTCTCGATTGAGGACTACATCCTCCATATCCATATGGCTCGAGGAGACGATCTCCATGCCATCAAGTACTAACCCCTCAAGCTCAAAGGGCCAACTTGGCACTGGCTTAAAAGCCTCCCCAAAAACTCCATTGGAAGTTAGGAAGAGCTCGAAGACGCTTTTCGGGCAAATTTTCTAGAGACCTATGTCCGACCACTGGATGCAGACGATTTGAGTCATATAACCCAACGAGTCAGCCCGAAAGCTTTGGAACAGGTTTCTCACTAAAAAGAACCAAATAGTGGACTGCCCGGATGCCGAAGCCTTAGCAGCTTTTAAGCACAACGTTCGAGACGAATGGCTTGCCAGACACCTCGGCCAAGAAAAGCCGAGAACAATGGCAGCATTAACAAGCCTCATGACCTGCTTTTGCGTGGGCGAGGACAGCTGGTTAGCCCGATGTAGCACCAGCGACCCAAGTACATCCGAAGTCAGGGACGGAAACAGGAAGCCACCATGCAGCAAAAACAAGCGCCGGAATAAAGAAGATAGCCCGAAGAGCACGGCGGTAAACGCCGGATTCAGAAGCTCTCGGCTAGGTTAGCAAAAGTTGCCCTCCAAAGGCAACAGAGACGAACTGTCCAGCCTAAACAAGATTCTGGATAAAATATGTCAGATCCACAGCACCCCCGATAAACCTGCAAATCATACCCATAGAGAATGTTGGGTCTTCAAGCAGTCCGGCAAGCTCAACACCGAACACAAGGGGCAGGATACACCAAGCGAAGACGAGAACGAGCCTCGCAAGCAAAGAAGTGGGGAACAGAAGAAATTCCCACCAGAAGTCAAAACAGTCAACGTGTTACACGTGATAAAGGGGGAAACAAAGAGGCACTACTAAAGACACATGCCCCAGGGCCTATCACCATGGGGTTCTACCACTGGTCGTCCCAACCAATCACCTTTGACCATCGGAATTACTCGGCAAGTATCCGGCATGCAGAATGGGCTGCCATGGTGTTAGACCCGATAATTGACGGATACCACTTCACACAAGTCCTGATGGACGGCGGCAGTAGTTTAAACCTGATATATCAGGATGCAGTCCGCAAAATGGGGATAGACCCAACAAGAATCAGCCATAGCAATACTACCTTTAATGGAGTAACACCAGGCCCAGAAGCCCATTGCACGGGCTCCCTGCTACTAGAGGTTATATTCGGCTTTCCCGATAACTTCTGCAGTGAAAAGTTAACCTTCCACATCGCTCCGTTCCAAAGTGGCCATCAAGCACTACTCGGACGCGAAGCTTTCGCTCGCTTTAATGCAATACCGCATTACGCTTCTCTCATGCTTAAGATGCTCGGTCCACGCGGCATCATTACATTAAATGGAAATATTGAGCGCTCCTTGCGCGCGGAAGACCGTGCGGCTGCCTTGGCAGCCGCACACTAAGAGGCCTCACCAACTAAAG
Organism: Triticum aestivum; assembly: GCF_018294505.1. Taxonomy (NCBI): domain Eukaryota; kingdom Viridiplantae; phylum Streptophyta; class Magnoliopsida; order Poales; family Poaceae; genus Triticum; species Triticum aestivum. The sequence goes on along the minus strand of NC_057806.1, from coordinate 609,232,211 downwards.
CATCGGACAGGTCGTTAAGACCACAGACGCGGTTAGACGAGTCCGGCGCAGCTATAGGTAATTGATACAGGTTTGATGGCTATACCCCTATTACAATACAAGGGGCTCAACGCGCGCAAACAAGTGGCAATTAGGCTCAACTTTACTCATCTTGAAGTGTACATGGTTTCTTTAGTATAACCTACCTTTTTGCACGACAACTTTTCAACTAAGTTCCTCTCTTTTACAGATGACCATCGTGCTACACCCGTCCAAGATACGACACAACGGAGACACAGGCGCAGACGTGCAGCAGGGACCCGTTCCAAGGATTCTTTTTAGATTAAGACCCTGCATAAACCTTTTTACTGTCTCTTGTTGATACACATCCCCCGGATTCTTAGTACAATCGAGAAGGATGCTGACGTATTGGCATGTGGCCACGTCAGAATATTGCACGTACCTGGACACCAGGGGCTTATTACAAAGGGCACTGCATAAGCCCGGTTTACACCATAAAGACCGAATACCTTAGGGAGTGTTCGGCATCGCGAGTTTGGCCTTATATGCATCAGCTCTGAATCATGTCTTTGGTCAAATATTGGGTTTGCCCGGCTCCTGTGTTTTGCTGCCTTACATTCCGCTCTATCGGCTAAGGTAGCACCAGGAGAACTACTGTGATTGTGCCCTGGTTCATCCGGACAAGCACCTCAGTAGAGAAAGCCGAAAACTGACTGTCATGATATAGCGTGAGACTGGTCAACCACTCGATGACCTAACGGAATCTTCGGGATTCCTCCGCCTTAACGAAGGGCCGTTTCCCGGCCAGGCATGTACGCACCCCGAATTTGGATGAGTGCGGAGCCACCAGGGGCTATATAGTAGCCCCACTGTCAAACTCCTCTGGCTAAGTGAAAGTGTTAAAGCATTATAGTACGATTGCCTAGTTCGCTGCGCTATCACCTTCTTAATGGACCAAGACGTTGGATCAAGTGTGAACATGCGTCTTCTGCGAACACCGCCGCATTATATGCATGGGGGCTGAAGCCGACGACTGTCATCTTTCAAGTTATATACATATATACATAAACGGCCGCACATGAGGCATCATAGTACTTTCGGACAAAAGTATAAATACAGCCTTGATAAACTCAATAAAACATTGTTTTTACAATGGGAATACATGTCACTCAAACATAATATTCTTTGAGCACTGAGCCTCTATCGAACGAGCGCCTTCAAGAACTTCTTCAAAGTAGTGCTTGGCAGCCACCCGGCCTATGGCCGAACCCTGTCCCGCAACAGTGGTGGCATCCATCTCCGCCCAGTATGTTTTGACACGGGCAAGGGCCATTCGCGAGCCCTCTATGCACACCGACCTCTTTACAGCATCGATGTATGGCACAGCACCAAGGAATTGTTGCACTAAGCCAAAGTAGCTATTCGGCCTTGGCCCTCTCGGCCACAGATGATCCACAACAGACCTCATGGCAAGTCCGGATAATATATGGAGCTCGGCCCACTTGGCCATTTGCTCATTCAACAGCAGCGGACGGGCTGGAGCATGAAACTGTGACCAAAACAGTTTTTCCACTTTGTGATCTTTCCGATCCTTGAAGTACTCGGCTGCATCAGCAGCACTTGCAGCCAAATCCATGTAGGCGTCCGCAGAACTCCATAGCCGGTCTAAAGGTGCATACTTAGAATCCCCGAACTTCGTCCGCAACAAGAAGGTCTTCCTGGATACAATATCCGCAGCTTGATGCAGCTCCTCCTTCGTCGCTCTAATTTGGGAGCGGGCTTCCTTGGCAGCCACTCGGGCCTTTTCCAGGTCCGTCGCCTTTGCCCGGTTTTCTTCTTCAAGAAGCTGGTAACGGTCAGCAGCACCTTTTAACTCTACATCCATCTTGCCTATTTTTTCCTTGCTCTCGCAATGCATGGCTTGTTCGGCCCTTAACTCCCCGGCTGCCTTTAAAGTGGCCGCATTGCTACTCCTGGCTTGCTCCTTGGCTCGGGCAAGCTCCACCCGAAGGGTCTCCATGGTGGCAGCTCCATCTACAGTCACAACATATTAAAGATACTGGCATCATGTCGCTCTCATTACGTGACAATCACCACAAAAATCACCTACCCTGTGCCTCGTCAAGCCGCTTGTTGACAAGCACGATGTCGGCATCTGCCGCATCTATCTGCCGCTTTAGTTCGGCAAACCCATCAGTCCGGCTAGCCACCGGAGCTTCAACCACCTGCGCATACAGGCGGTCTAGTTATTACCTGGGCCTACGATCCTCTGTTTGCCGCCATTCTCGACGACAACCAGAGTCTCAGGGGCTACTATCTGCATGGGCATACCTAACGTATGCGGTACTATTAAAGGCATACATTATTTTACATACCTCAAAGCCTTTCAGCAGACTCATAAAAGCTTCGTGCAAACTGCTTTCGGCGGATGAAATCCTTTAAATTACCGTACCCATTAGCGTACGATGCGCTTCCGAGACGACAGCTTTCCCCAGAATATCGTTTAGCGTGTCCGACTGTACACAGTATGGACCCTTGCTGTCGCTCTCCTCAGGAGCCGGATACTGGGGATGCCGGGCAGCCAAAGGGTTATCCTTTGGCGATATTGGATCCGGAGATACCCTTCGCGATGACACTTCAAGGTCGCCCGCTTCTTGAGCTGGGGAGTCCAGGGGAGGCGTCTCGCTCTCCATCATCTCCGGAAGAAGATCCCTCGAAGATGAACTTTGTCGAGAAGGGCTGCGATCCGGACTACAATTTACAAGCATCGGTTATTGTCTCCGGAAGTAAGGTAGGATATCTTCACTAGTAAGTACTTTTTGATTAATTACAGCTCGGTAGAGGGCTGATCCCCGTTCGGACATTGTGCGGCAAGAATACCCTCCGAGGCAGGACCCTCTGGCGGAGATTTCTTCTCCCGTTTGGAAACCTTAGTTTCCGGATCTTCAGAGGTAGTCCTGTTCCTTCCCCGGGGAGAGAGAATGTCAGATTCTTCACCTTGGTTATCCTCCCTCTTAGAGGCGCTCATTCCCTCGATTGGAATAGGTAGCGATGGAGGCCCGCTTTCTCCCTCTTTATTCCCCCCTTCATCTTCCTTTGAGGGCACTAGACAAGGTGTTGGCTCGAGCATCTTTTCCAGCACCGGATTGTGAAATCCTTCAGGAAGGGGGGCTGAACATCGTATCATGTTCGCCTTTGTTATCCAGTCCCGGTCAAAGAGCGATTCTTTAGAATGATGTCATGATAAATAAAAGGACAGTGTGTTCGGCCATGGGATTACTTACTTGGGCAGTGGGGCGGTTGCAGCTCAGGCCCATGTCCGCGGTAGTGTCCGGACACTCTATTTGGGGTCCGAAGAACGATTTGTACATCTCCTCGTGCGTCATGCCGAGGAAATTCTGAATAGTGCGCGGTCCTTCGGGGTTGAATTCCCACATGCAGAGGGGCCGGTGTTTGCAAGGTTGGACTCGACGAACCAGCATAACTTGCATTACCATAACCAGACTGAAATCTCCCTCGAAGAGATCTCGGATACGGCTCTGCAGTATTGGCACGTCCTTACTAGGAAAAGGGCTATAGATAGGATTGACACTAATGGCGCACCAGGGAAGTAGTGCGCCACTACTATATATTAATGACGCACCAGTTGGTGATGCGTCATTAGTGTGGAAGACACTAATGGCGCACCAGAAAACAGGTGCACCACTAGTGATAAATTTTTTATTATTATTTTTACATACATACTAATGGCGCATCCTATGTCTGGTGCGCCATTACTAGTTCTAACTAGTAATGGCGCACCAGACAAGGAGTGCGTCAGTACTGAATTTTTTTTATTCTTTTTTTTGCAAAACTACTAATGGCGCACCGCTTCACTGTGCGCCATT